>NC_142757.1:54623882-54813882 GCF_054948205.1 Urtica dioica subsp. dioica | reverse complement strand
TGTTTTGAAGCTGTCTGGGATCTACTAGTGGTACCGTCTTCATCTGTACGTCGACGCTAAGTGTCATCTTGGCACAGCAATTGTTTGCCGGAGAGACCTACCATTGTTGAACGGGGCGCTCTAGACGGCTTCCCGTTTGAGTATTCAGCGTCATTTGGACCGCCTTGGTCCTCAGCACAAGTCAGTGACCCGTGGGTACCACCGACAATAGTTTGATTAAGGTTTGGGTACTCTGCAGTACGCAGAGTACATGCCTATTCTATTACAGAAGAGCATCTCGCGATAAACTTCAAAAAAAAATTATTGTCTTCTTTTTGCGCTCGTTAAGTATTTTAGGATGAAGACTCGGGATGTGATTCCCGGTACTTTGACTCTCAACTGGAATCCGAGAGTTAACTTATGCTTTCATGTTTCCCTCATTCTAACGGGTCGAGTAGAGATGTTAAAGGGATAGCTATATCACATAACAGAGGTTGGTTTCTAACGAATCTACATTTGAACCTATCGGGAAAATCCGAACTACATTTTCAAGAAAAGATGGGCGAAGCCTTAGTCTTATTAGTGTGTGCATTATAGGGCTTTCACCTAATCTTGCTTACTATCACGTAAGATGCACAAAAAACAGGATTATTTCCTTGGTAAGTAGTTGACATATGTCTTCGCGCTTACCCGGAATATCATCGTCGCAAAGCTCGTTGGCCTTGACGCTTGGTCTCGCACATTCCCGAGATTACTTTCTAGGACATATAGCACGTCGAGCGAATTAAGATTCCTAGTTGTAATTACACTAATCACTCGACTCAGGTATCTTGAAAAGATTGGGCTCACTGCCGGAGAATGAGTTTCGATTTGGGTTCGAGAATTTAATTCATTAGTTCCCGAACTTTGGGAAATTAGTCCTTATTTAAGACCCGAGTTTAACTTGTACCGACACGGTACTAAACGAGATTTAATTGGCTTACTTCAATAAAATCTCAACTGAAAGTTAAGCGATTCATAAATTAACTGTTCACTTTAACGGGATCTTAAAGAAATAATTTGGAAATCTTACAATCCAAGATTTTCATATTCTTTTCGTTAAATTAAATTCCTGGACGTACATAAAATCCATATTTAATTTGTAGAATAAAAACAGAACTCCTAGACCTATGGCCTAACTCGAGAGTAACTAAACGCAACTAAGCGGATCGTAAACTCACGAGTAAGATCATTGTCTTCTCTTTCTCTATCTCTAGTTCTGTCGAAGTCACGCTCGTCAAATCTCGTTTGTCACGTCTCAGCTCGAATTTAGGTCCGTTGTGAAACAAAACAGAACCTTACAACAAATCGACGAACACTGAACCGAATTAGAATAACAAACCGACATACACGTACACATCTCGACACAAAACAGATTCAAACACGAACATACACAACAATCAGCCGGAACTAAAACAAGCAAAATAATTTCATACTCAGATTCGATTCAACATTTGACCGAGTTTCGAGACAAGCATGGGACACACGACATTCAGCCGAAAAAAAAACATGCGATTAGCCAAACAAGAACCAACACATAATGAAAATTTGATTCACACCGAAACAAACGATTAAGCTAACAAACACATATCAATCTCGGCCCCGACTAATACAAACACAATCTCATATTACACAACACCCACTCGGCCGAAACAGATTCACCCGGACAATCTTGTCAACATTCGAATCGTTAATGAATCCAAAAACAAGGGAAATCAAGCATAAAATCATATTCCAAGTCTCCAAAATCGAGACCATAAACTGAAACCCTAGATTTGTAATTTCGATTTTCGGATTCAACAAAACAACTCAACCCAAAATTCCAATTCATGACTTTAAACAAAATCATTCTAAATCCGACCATACCACGCAAAAATTCACGGAATCAAGTATCGAAATAAAAGCCCAATTTCTTGAATTCGAAACCCTAATTTAGGAGAAAAAGTTCAAATCTTTTACCTGACCACGTGAATCAGCAAGCTTGGCTAGTAACTACTCTTCCTATTTCCGTCCAAGCGCTCGCCAGAGCTGCAAAACGCACGGTCGAGAAAGATCTAGCCCTAAAATTTGATTGAACTTAATCAGCTTGGGTTAAAAAGAAGATCTTTGGTTTCTATTACATATTATAGTCTAAAATTAAATCTTGTATATAAGAATTTAATGTGAAGAGTCTACTAAATATGTATTGTTGTTAGGTTCACTACCATATAATTTATTTGCACTTTGTTCGTTGGTATTTACTTAATAGACCAAAGCTCTCGGAATATAGTTTTTTTTTTTACATGAACAGTATCATGTGGAAACTTAAGGAAAAGTACATAAAGAAAAATGAGAACGATTTAAATGTATTACGTTAAAGTATTACATTATTCGGGAAAAAAAAGGAGAATTATTCAAAATCTCATTATAAAAACAAAAGATAAGTTATCTAAAAGAACCCTTTTGATCAAAGTTAATGCTTGGGTTAAAAGAAGATCTTTTGTTTTTATTGATATTATAGTCTGAAATTAAATCTTGTATAGGAATATAGTGTGAAGTGTCTGCTAGATATGTGTTGCCATATAATTTATTTGCACTGTCCTCATTGGCGTGTATTAGACCAAATTTCTCGGAATATTTTTTTACATGAAAGTATCGTGTGGAAACTTAAGGAAAATTACAAACAAAAAAAATAAAGAGAAATTAAATGTATTACATTAAAGTAATAGTAATTTGAGAAAAAAGGAGAATTATTCAAAATCTCATTATAAAAACAAAAGATTAAGCTACCAAAGGAACCATTTTGATCCCCTTATGATTGAACTTAATCAGCTTGGGTTAAAAGAAGATCTTTTGTTTTTATTATATATATAATATGAAATTAGTTCTTATACTACAATATGAAGAGTCTACTAAATATGTACAGTTTTTAGGTACACTATATACCATATAATTCTTTGCACTATAGTCACATATTGGCGTTATATTGATCAAATTTCTCAGACTTTTTAATTTTTTGCTTGACATGAAAAGTATCACGTAAAGAAATAAGGAAAATTACATATTGTTTTATTTTACTACCATCTAATCCTCTTTCTTATCTTTTTTCCGCTTTATAATTATAACATGGACTTTCATGCAGTTTGGGTACCGCTCACTCAACTTCCTATTTTAATTTACTTTTCATTTTCCTGGACTTATTTTTTCTTTGCCTAATTCCAGATTGGGCCTATCCAAAAAGTTTTCTTGACAAACATCTAAAATACCAAGCATGGGCTTAAAAAACTCCAAATGAACCCTTTCCAACATATTCCAAACTCAAAATCACGAAAATCCTACGATTTTACGTTTTTCTACTTTTTGTTGTCGGATTTGCTAGACAGAAAGTAACATATATATATGAAACGTACATCCTAAAATCCATGACATACGTCGTACACGTGATGCAAAGAATCTCGTATATATAGTATATAGTATATACACACACACACAAAAAAAACGGCTGGCTAGAAAAACAGAAGTAATTAGTCACTCTCTCCTTCCCTACACCTCTAATAAATAAAGGATAAAAAAGAATAATATGAATATATAGAAAGAATCAAATCAATCGCTCTCGTCCCACACTCTCACACACATCATCAATTCAATATCGTAACTAACAACACCAACAGAAGAGATCATAGTAGAGAAGAAATAATTATACATCAAACGGAGTAGCTCCACAAGACCACGTCATCACACCCCTCCACGTCATCATCACCGGAGACGCCACCGATGGGAGGAGGAGGCAGAAGCAAGCCCTGTGCCATGTCAGCAAACATCCCGGGCGTATCGAATTCCTCGTCCATGTAAAACACTCTTCGTCCCTCGTCCACGTCATCGTCATCGTCGTCGTTCTTCTTCTCCGTCGCTGGCCTGAACTCCTCGGCGGCTTCGACGGCGGCGGCTCTGAGGTCCTTGGGGTCGAGGGAGGTCGGGACGGCGAGGCGGCGGGCGGAGTCGGCGAAGTTGAGGGCGGCGGAGGCGCCTCTGAGCGCCAGCGCCGCCACGTCGTGGGCCCGGGCGGCCATCTCGGGCGTCGGATAAGTGCCGAGCCATATCCGAGCCTGAGTCTCCGGTCGCCGGAGCTCGCAGACCCACTTGTCGTTGTTGCGCCGCCGGACTCCGCGGAATGTCGGGTGACGTGTCTCCTTGAAGACCCTCCGGCCCGCCCGCTTCTTCGGCCGCGCTGTCGTCGTCGCCGCCGCTTCCCCGTCGGAGTGCCTTCGGGTTGAAAAGACGGCGCTTTCGTCGGAGTTGGGCTCGGTGTTCTTGCTTTCCATATGGATATTATGCGTGGCTTTTTTTTTTTTTTTTTTTTTTTGTGTGTATGTGTTTGACTTTGACTGTTGATTTGGTTTGAGACAATAGAGAATTGTTTGTTTGTGTTTGATTGTTTTGAGTTTGTGTGTTTGACGGTTTTGAGCTTGAGAAATTTAAGAAGGAGAAGAATGAGCGTGTCGGTTGTTTATTTGTGTTAGTTTTGAGTTTGAATTTTTGAATTCGAGAGATTTAAGAAGAAGAACAAGAAGAAAAGAATGAATGAGTGATCGGTATATTTTGTATAGGTTGTTTAATTTTGTTTTCGGTTTGACTTTCTGAGTTCGAGAGATTTAAGAAGAAGAAGAAGAAGAAGAAATAGAAGAAATGAGCGTGTCGGTGTAATTCTAGAGGTTGTTTATTTCAGTTTAGATTTTGAGTTCGACTTTCTGAGTTTGTTTGACTTTTTGTGGCAGATCAGAGGAGTTTGACTGTTTTAAGTTTTCTGTGTTTGTGCTTGAGTTTGAGTTTGAGAGAATAAGGAAGGTGAATGAGAGAGTTTGCAATATATATAAGTTTTGAGTGTGTATAACTGTTTGTTCGTGCGCGTGGATACGATTTAGACACGCAATTGTGTGAAAAATAAGTAATAACTTAATATGTAATGTTTTGTACAAAGGAAACAGTTGGAAAGGGAAAGCAAGGCCACGTATTTCACTCTTTCAAGAATAAAATAGCCAAGACTTACTCTTGAAGTTATTTTTACATATTACTTTATTATACTTGATTTGACTATAGATTTGACTTGTCCCCTAGCTGGCATATTTTATTAACTTAGGAAGACAAGCACAAACTGAGTGCAGCTAGTGTTTCCCACGTGTGGTCAAAATGTCCACGTTTCTCATATTGTTTGGCTGACGTGGAAGCCAGGTCATTCAAAAATTGGAATACTTTTTATTTCCTTTTTTTTTATTTGTATGGTTTGAACGTTGGTGAATACATACAAATATTTTTATTAAAAAAATATATATATATTAATCCTTGAGAAAATTGAAACGACTTATATTTCTGTAAACATTCTCGATCTTTTAATTTTATATTAGCTTTACTTAGCTCTTTTATTTCCTATCTAATAATAATGCATATGTATAGGAGGAAAAAGCAAAGGTGGGAATGTTATGTGTGGGAATTGAAAATTGCATGACAAGGAATGTCTGCGGTATGACATAAGAGATGATCAAAAATTAGTTTTTATTTTAATGGTGATTAGGACAAAAATAAAAGGCTGTCGTTTAATTAGCAGACCAGATTTTGTTTTATAAATGTTTTGTGGAGTGATAATTTTATATACTTTACATATCTAGATCTCTAAATGTTAATGAATTTATAAGGTATTCTCTAGAATGTTCTGCTACCCAATTAAAACCGATCTTTCTATTCTAAAAGACCGAAACTATTTGAGGTGATTTTTCAAGTCAACTTAGTCAAAATACCATCAATTTATTTTCAAACTGCAATAGAAACCCCAGTATGAAATTTAAATCTTTTTTTTTATTATGAGATTACGCAATTATTTTTCTTCCTCCAAGTTTGATTTCCCGTTATCTCTAATCTCAATTTGTCTCTCAATAGTTCAGCTTAAGCAAAGTTTGATCGTCACCATCACCACTGTGATCTCGTATCTATTATCTCTTCGAATATTCTCTTCACCAAAACCATCATGTACCCTTTTTCATGTAATTAGCTTTTCGTTGATTTTGCTATGAAAGTTTTTCTAAATCAATCAATATCTTGTTATAACAATGAAATAAGACGTTTATGTAGAATCAATCTTTTGATTGATCTCGATGCTTTTATCAGTTTTATTAAAATAAGATTAGAAGTACGACCTATTGAGTTTGTTATAAGAGTTTCAAATTTATCAAAATAAGGCTAGAAATATGACTCGTCTTCCTCTATAAGACGAGCCCAAATCAAAGATTCAGTCTTTCCATTGGCCATACACATCCATCAAAAAGCGAAAGATCGAGTTTTTTTGGCGGAGTGAACCGGAATTTTGATCCTCCATACCAACGCCAATACATTTCAAATTCCTAATTGAATGGACATCAACAATGGGGTTGAATAAAATATATTGATTTCAAAACAACGGACTAAAGTAATAGCGGAGTTTTATAACAATACATTGATAGAACGTTGGAATCCAATTGGAAGGAATCCATGCGATGACACGTGTCGAATTACTTTTTTGCCTAATTTGGGGGAACAAAAAAAAGAAGTAGGAGACATGTAATGATTTAAAAATGATGAATTTCATTATTGTCGTAAGCGTAAAACTAAAAAGAATTGGAAGTAGAGTTCAATTTGGAATTCTCGATCCTATCTATATTCTATACTATTTAAAAAAATAAAATAAAACTTTTATCCAATAAATGAGCATCAGCTCACTAAAAATCTGAGCTCACAACTCGTAACTCCACAATGACACGTCAGCGAACCCACATCCATACACGTCATCAAATTCGACCCCAGAGAAGCTCATTGGCGGCGGAAGCAAAAGCCCCTCCGCCAGGTCAGCAAAGAGCCTCGGCGAGTCCAAGAACGCTTCATTGTCCATTAAAAACACCGCCTTTTTCTCTTCCTCCGCCACGTCGACACTCACCGGTCGGAACATCTCCGCCGCTCCCGCCGCGGCGGCCCTGACGTCACCAGTCTCCGAGGAGGCCGGGACCGGGAGTCGCCACGCCGAGTCCGCGAAGTTGAGACACGCGCGCCTCCCCCGAAACGCCAGCGCCGCCACGTCGTGCGCACGCGCGGCCATCTCGGGCGTGGGATAAGTCCCGAGCCACACGCGCGCCTGGGTCTCCGGTCGCCGGAGCTCGCACACCCACTTGTCGTTCTTCCGCCGCCGGACTCCCCGGAAAATCGGGTGACGTGTCTCCTTGAAGACTCTCCGACCCGCCTTCTTCTTCGGCCGATTCTCCGCCAGAAGAATCTCCTCCTCCGGCCGCCAGGATGATGACGTGGCACTCTCGTCGCTCGAAGAATCGGTGGAGCTCAGACTATACATGTTCATAATCGATGTCCGAATATATTAATAATAGTTTTCAGATTTATCAGATTTGAGTTTGTGAGGGCAGTTGATATAGTTGATGGATAAGATATGAGTTTAGTTACTACTACTAAGTTTAGTATATATATATAGTTTAGTATTTGAGTTTGAGAGAGTGTTGTGTAGTCCAGTTGGATGACGTGGCTACGATTTTCACGCGCAAACGTGAGAGAATGTAATGAAGATTTGTGTGTGTGTGTGGATGTTAATGGGCCAGCTGTCTTTGTACTTTCAAGTTCCCATCCACACACACCGGTTTCCACTTGGGTTCTTATTTTTTCTTTCGGATATGGACAAAGAAAAAACAGCATGAACGTATATCATATATCTATATATATTATATTTAAAATTTTAATAAGGTGAAATTTGCTTCTTTTCTTATTTTTAATTTCAAATTTTTTTTACGTACGTGGACTTATTCTTTTTTTTTTGGCACGCTTTAATATTAAGGTCTTTTAGTTATATAACCATTTGATTTATAGTGTTTTGTATAATAGTCAATTTTTTATAAATGTTCAATAAATAACTATTTTAACTTATTTACGACACTAAAAAAGATTTAAAAAAAAAACTCAAATATAGACGGAAATATTTTTGAATATTTTTTATCTTTTTTAGTGTCATAAATAAGTTGAGGTTACTATTTATAAAAAAAATTATAAAATGTTGATTATCTAGTAATTTTTAGATTTTCGGTGGGTTATTTGGCTAATTTTTTGTTGATATTAGGAGGTTTATTACTTGCATACACATATAGTAGCTAAACTACATTACTAATTATCCTGGTGGAAAAATACAAAATGATGTATTGTGTCTTGTTATTTTAATACGTGATGAATATATTATGAAAGATAATTAAAACCTCTCCAGATTTTAGTGTTCCTTACACAATTCCATCTCTGTTTTAAAATGATAAAAACATGATGAATAGGTATTGTAATTTGTAACTATTGGATTATTAGTTGTCTATGATACAACAAAAGGTGACACAGCATTACTTAATTGATTCATCATACTCCTATATGCTTTTTATATATGTATATTTTATTTGTAGATTCTTCTGGATATATGACTTTTGAGTTTTGTCTATTTATATATTTATGGTCCCACTTTAGGAAGATTAGGAGACAACATATATGTTATTATATTATACTGGAAATGAAATATGCTCTTATTAAGATAAGTTTCTTAACACTTTGAACTCTCCAAACCGCCTTAACCTATCAAAACTGTTTTTAAATGAAAATATTGTACTGACCAATTATCCGTGTCCAGCCACTACACATTTATGAAATTTAGCAGCTTGAAAAAAAAAAACTAGATATACATATGTGTATATTTATAAATATGGGATTTTGTATAGATAATTTAATTTTGTTAAAATTTATATATTTACTGGAAATACTATATTAAAAAAAATAGATAGTAAAATTGTAAATAATATTGTAAAATAAAATAAAATCATATACAGAACAATTTTATAACTGTTTGATAATCTCTTTAAAAATATATTAGGTCGCTGTCTATTTGAATATTTCCACTTTTTGCTATTCTTTTCAGAGACTAAGGAAACTATAGCCCCACGGTTTCTACTAGGGGGTGAAATGGATTACACTTAACAAAGACAAAGAGACTATACGGTCTATATTTTGTCCTTAACAGCTTGGAATGAAATTTGACCTTTTTTTCTTCGTTTTGACGGCTATATATGATTCCTTAGGTTCAGATTCGAGTTAACACGTGTAGTTTCCTCTATTCGAAACAACACGTTTTCTCTATAGAGATGATCCTCCCAAGTATATCACTAATCGAATATTTATAAAGATTCGAACAAACATTTTGGAATTTTATAATCAAATATTTTGATGACGTTAACAAAGACAAAGACACTATGCGGTCTATACCTTAACTAGCTTGGAATGAAATTTGACTTTTTTTTCTTCGTTTTGACAGCTATATATGATTCCTTAGGTACAGATTTAACTTAACAAGTGTAATTTCCTCTATTAGAAACAACACGTTTTCT
Source organism: Urtica dioica subsp. dioica (assembly GCF_054948205.1). Taxonomy (NCBI): domain Eukaryota; kingdom Viridiplantae; phylum Streptophyta; class Magnoliopsida; order Rosales; family Urticaceae; genus Urtica; species Urtica dioica. The sequence continues at coordinate 54,804,448 of NC_142757.1, read as the reverse complement.
CCGTTATTCTTTATAGAGATAAACCGCCCAAGTATATCATTAATCGAATATTTATAGAGATTTGAATAAACATTTTGGAATATTATAATTAAATAGATATTAATATAATATCTTAAGACAAGCAAAAATAATATTTTTTTTTATCGGACAAGACAACAAAATTAACAACTGCTGTCGTTTATCGTCAGACAAGAGTTTCATTTCTTTTTATTTAAAGAAAAGAACGTTTGTGGAGTCAAATATTTTAACGTCTATTTGTATTTTATATATGTCTCTAAATTCTTTTTTCCTTTGTACAAGTCATATTTGAATTAGCAAATTTGGTACTCAAAACTTCTTCTCTAAAATTAGGAATAGATAAATACATTAACAAGCATATGATAAATGTGTTTTATGTTTGGGTCTATTAGACATATAGCCAAATTTACAATTTCACATTGCTAATAACCAAAGTTTTGTAAATTTTAGGTAAATAACCACGCTCATGTCATTATACGTGTAAAATGACTGAAATAACCTATTAAAATTCATGCTAAAAATTTCTCCAGATTTGAATATGTTGACTATTTACAATTATTAACGAATCGCGATGACTCAGCCCAACGACCCCAAGTTCCCGTCCCTCGAAATCTTCGTGTGCATGGCGAGCTTAATCAGGCGGGGCTTAGACATTTTATTTACGAACATTTTTGCAGTTAATATTTGATTATGTTGACTATTTACGAAATATTGATTTTTTAATTGCAAAATGAACAAATATTTACACTATTATGTACAACTGATTACAACTATTTTCAGAAGACGCAAAACTCTCAAGAAAGACTCAATGGGCCTAGGCCGGGAGGACCGTTACCGATCTACGGCATTCGCTCGATGGAGGCGTGCCTTTCCTCAATGGGCCTATGCCGGGAAAACTGCAACCGGCCTCGAACTCGTTGGATCCCGCAGTCCTCGCCCTCCATCTCGGCCTCGTCGAATCCCACAATCCTCACTTTCCATCTCGGCCTCGTCGGATCCCGCAGCCCTTTGCCTCAGCCTTCCGCCACGGCATGGCCGAATCCCTCAAGGCAACCAACTTCTTTGAACAAAATTAGCAACAGAGAAGGCAATGCGAATCTTAATCGACTAGTGAAAGCCCTAAAATTGAAAATCCCACACCAGATTATGGGGAATTGCGAAGCAAAATCAAGGGCTAGGGAAAAAAAACCTCGAATAAAGGACGAAAAAATGGAATCTCATGAATGACGGCGAGGAGCACGAACCCACCAGATCCGGAAGACGCGAAGACTTGTTGCGCAGATCAGAGACGAAAGTTGGCTCGTTGGAGAAAATAGTTGCCACCGGACTGGTTCGTCACTCGCAAAAAGTGGCTGCTGAGTCCGTTTTTCGCGTCGAGGAAGCCTCATGCAAGAGAAGCGGCATTGTAGATTGTCACGACGGAGTACTCGTCGGTCCGAAGGAAGAGACGTGGTCATTTGATTAGTTACCTAATATATTGTTTATTTTTCAGAAGTGAAAAATTTAAGTTCATTTGATTAGTTTTTTTTAACATAATATCAACCAATAATTTTGTTGTTAAATATCTTCACACATTAACAATACGGTTAAAAGGGCTAGGAGTAAAAAAAAATTACACGATAGACAAGTATTCAACTACCAATCGTCGTGTTCTCGGATAACGAGTACATATAAGTTTATATCATGGAGAAATGATATATTATACCATGTGTTTAAGTAATAAAATGATGCGTTTGCACATTTAATTTTCAGAAATGTCAATTTTTATCATTATTTTAATGAAAAGAACAAAATTATATTTTAAAATACATATAATTGTGTCATATGTATAACTTCGATTGACTTTTTTCTAACTTGGACTCTTATAATTATTTGAAAACCAATTTTTCTCTATAATTTCTTCATGAGGATACGACAAAATTCTATGATGCACAACAAGAGAAGAAAACAAACAAAACTCTCCCACAAGTCTCAATGATTGGCCTTAGCCACTCTTTCAATCTCATATTTCTTTTTATCGCATAGCTCCACACTAACACAGTATAAAATTACAAACACTCTTCAAGCACATCCACATTGCTAGAAATGGTGTAAACGTGGATGGGTTTGGCTTGGAAAATGTTACGACGATCGTGGGGTTCAAATATTTGAGGAGGATCGCCACTCTATCTCTTCGCATGCCATATAGTGTGATTGGTGGCGAGTGAAGACTAGTGAATTCATATGTGATTAGAGACGACCTTCGTAATTCGGAAATCATGTTTTGGGCCATTACCCACCCCGGGATTTGGCTCTTGGCGGGAGATTCGTCTTTTATGGTCAACCTCACCTTGGCGCTCAAACACGACGTTGCCGCCGCGCTGGCCATGAAATATCTTGTTCTCTTCGCCCTCGTCGAAGATGACTCACGAACATAATTTTTTTCTATAAATGTGGATGGTACAAAGAAATGCATTCATAACTCTCGCTTGTGGCAGAGGAATACATTGGAACAACCATACAGATAACGTGCTTATATGAATATAAGTATGTAAATGCTTATACACAGGGGCGGAGGCAGTGGTAGACCCAGCCCATTTTGAAAGGGGGGTTCAAGAAAATTTTAGGATGAAAAAAAAAAAAAATTGGGCTGAAAATTTTTGGGTAAAAAATTTGAGTTTTGGAGGAGCCCAGACATCTTTCTCTACCACCTGGGTCTGACCTTAGGACGGATATATATTAAGATCATGGGTGCAAATTTGAACTTTTATATACTAAATTTTTAAATCCCAATTTTACCCTAATATTATTTTTTTCACAAAAATATATAACGTTTTCATATTTTCTCCTCTTGAATAAATTTTTGTAGACGCTTATAAATTTTGGAACATTTTTTTTTTAATGAAATTGGCCATCCCTAACGCCCCACCACTATTTATACACCTATCTGTATATAACTTTTCCTTTTAACCATTTAACAATTTTCAAACTTGGTAAAGGGAAACAACTAGTTCTTAAATAACAAAAAAAAAATTAGTTGTAAAAATCATCCACATTATTTTAGTTTTTGTCTTCAGTAATGGAAGGAAAAATTATTATAATGTAGTTGAAAGAAACTCCACTACTGTTTCCCATTTTTTTTTTTTATTTATCATATCACTCGAATCCTTTTTTTTCTCCCACTCTTGTCGTTTCGTCTTTCACTCAACTTATGTCTTATAAATCATATTTCTCAAAAAAAAATTCCTTACAAATTGGTGATGGATGAAAGGTACCTGAAATGCACGTGTCAAAATATCCGACACTGCCGTACACTTGATCCCTAATTTGGGGAAGCCAAGAACAAAAAGAACAACTTTTACAAATGGAATTTTATACTATCCAATCCAAAAGTGCACCAAATCTAAATTCAATTGCGAATTCTAAAACCTTCGCATTTACAAATCCAAAACTATACACATATAATAATAAAAAAAAAACTTATAATCATTGAAAGGCACACTAAACTCAAAACTCGTAACTCCACAAAGACATGTCAGCAAATCCCAATCCGTCCACGTCATCAAACTCAAACCTTGAAAAGCTCTTTGGCGGCGGAAGCAGAAGTCCCTCCGCCAGGTCAGCAAAAAGCCTCGGCGCGTCCAACAACGCATCGTCGTCGACGAACAACGCTTCTTTCTCTTCCTCCGCCACGTCGACATTCACCGGCCGGAACAACTCCGCCGCCTCCGCCGCGGCGACCCTGACGTCACAAGTCTCGGAGGAGGCCGGGACGGGAAGCCGCCACGCGGAGTCCGCGAAGTTGAGACACGCGCGCCTCCCCCGAAAGGCCATCGCCGCCACGTCGTGCGCACGCGCGGCCATCTCGGGCGTGGGATAAGTCCCGAGCCACACGCGCGCCTGAGTCTCCGGCCGCCGGAGCTCGCACACCCACTTGTCGTTCTTCCGCCGCCGGACTCCCCGGAAAATCGGGTGACGTGTCTCCTTGAACACTCTCCGACCCGCCCTCTTCTTCGGCCGATTCTCCGCCAGGAGAATCTCCTCCTCCGGCCGCCACGATGACGTGGCACTTTCTTCGCTCGTCGCTCTCATGGTCAACGGAAAAGAATTATCCGATGAATCGGTCGAGCTCAGACTATCCATTTTTTTTATGTTCAGTTGTTGTACTTTGATAGATATTTGATGTGAGTTCAGTTCTATAGCAGTTTGAGAGTGGAAGAAAGGGATTAGAGTCTTATATGTATATATATAGTTTTTTATTCTTGACTTTGTAGTTGTGTGACACGTGGATGCGAATTTCACACGCAAACGTGAGACTAAATATAATATAATTAATTTGTGTGTGAATGCCAGTTGTGTTTGTACTTTGTAGTTTGTAAACTTTGTATATTATGTTTAGGCCACGCTTTCCACTTGGAATCTGTCCTTTTGGTTGTTGTTGCTGTTGTTTTGTTTTTTTTTTTTGGGATAAGGAAGAAATAAAATTGAGACAATATTAAATACAACTGGTTAAATTTGCACTTTTGGTTGAATTTTTTGTTTGACGTGGACTTATTCTTACAAGTGTAGCCCAACTTGAGGTTAAGCTCCTCCAGCACAAAATCTGAGTTTCGACTTTTTTTTTAGGATATTTTCAGCACGTTTTTTTTTCTTCTTCCAATACTTTGAATTTTATAGTGTTATTTGTTTCTCAAGATTGGGGTAGGGTCTGTAAGGTTTATACCGTATGATGTTTAATTTGACATCTAATTAATAATATGAAGTCTTAATTAGATGAGAAAAAGAAGACAATGCAAAAATAATACCACAAATTAAATTATAGGTTTGACCCACATTCATTGATCAAATTGTCAAAGTTAATTCAACAAGTAGACTCTTTGACTCACTCAAGTTTGGAGATCACACGGTCCACAATTCTCGGACCAGGACCCCTAAGTTGAGTTCACACGTCTCGGTCAGATCATGCGCATCGACGATCTCGTTCATGTATCATTGTGGGAGCTTCGTCCCAATTATTTTTATTTGAGGAGCCAATTTATTGCGGCCGTGTATCACATCACAATCGATTGTGTCAGAGTTCGATGCCCGCGTCTAGTTCATCGCTCCGGCCAAGCACGCGTACAAAAAATATAAATAATAATAATCACAATGTCAAAAAATTATTAGAACTTGATACTTATACATTTTTAATTTTTTTTCTTTACTTTATTTCTAATTTGAGAATTTTTTTAATTATTTATAGATTGATTAATTTTAATTGACTATTTAACTAGCCAGCAACACTCTTTTAGTTTTATGAAACAAAAAATATATTTGATTAAATACTGATAGTGTGGCTTTTGCAGATTTCTTGGTACTGGTATCTCTTGTTGGGGTTGTTTGATGTTCAAGGGACTTATTTTAGTGAGTAATTAAAACTCATTAGACTCTACTGATTAATTTAAATCGATATTCAAATGAATTATTCATTTAATTATTTTTATATGTACATAAAAAATTATACAGTACTTTTATAAAGCATATCAATACTCTTCAATCACAATGACGTGATGATTACTTCTTATTTGTGTTTACATAAAGTTGATAAACTTTAGTATATTAATCACAATAAGGTGGCGGAAAAATTCAAAATGATTTGACAAGTTTATTATAATAATACGTGATGAATATCCTATGAAAAATTATTTAAATTCTCTAAAATCTCACTCTACTTCAAAATGACAAAAACATGTGTTTAACTTTTCTAGTCTATAAAATATTACAATAGGAGACAGGTCATCACTTACGCTAATTAGTTGGTTCTAGATGATTTTGACGATATAGGGTCCTACTTTAGGGAGACCATATACATTATTTATATTATATTGATATGATTCCTCAATGGAATCCATCAGTGATACCTTTACAGGATGGTATTTGTAGTTTTGGGTGGTTTTTATTTTTATTTTTATTTTGTTTTGTTTGGAACTTTGTGTATATCAGTTGTAAAGTGTATACTTAGTGTATTGTTTAATGCCAGTGCTGATCTAAGCTCTATCATTGTCAAACATGAATTAAAACGCAAAATGAACTTCTCTTACCGGCTTAAACTATATAAAAAAAAAATGTTTCTTAACTAAAATAATGTATTGACCAATTATCCATCTATACTACAGATTTGAAAATTAGCAACGTGTGCTTGATAAAATAAAATATGGAATTTTTTACTGATAATTTAAGTGTGTTTTAAATACCAATTGTGGTATTTATATATTTACTGGTATTCTAATTAACATAATAAAAAAATACTGAATTTGTAGCTAAAGAAAACTGTGAAAAATATTTTCAGATAAAATAAAATAATATACGTGACATGATAATCATAATACATGTCATATTCTTTTGATCAGGTCACGAAGTTTAAAAAAAGAAAAGAAGTGAAACTTGTCCCACTAGTTATTACTAGTGGGTGTTAACTAGATTGTAATAAAGTTTGCCTTTTTCTTTTGTTTGACAGCTATGATTCTTGGCATTACATTTATAACACGTGTAGTTTCCTTTATAGGTAAAACTACGTGTTCTCTATTTTTAATTATAGATATGATCCTCCCAAGTGTACATAATTCATATCTTAAAATGTCCGTGGGGCGTGACATAGTAGATGATTCATATTTCAGATGACATAATGGATGATATATATAGATATTATATAATATACAAAGGGGGATTGGGACTCGGGACAATAAAGCAATTGATGTCGTTTCCTTACAATTGATGTCGTTTTCTAAGCAGACCTGAGTTTATTTTCTTACCAATAACAAAAAATGAAAGGAAAAAAAAATAATAATTTGGAAGTATTGTGGAGTCAAATAATAAGCTCTTTCTTAATATGGCCCATATTTTTTTGTTCTAGTTTAAATTGTTTTCTTCATTATTAGATAGCACTCGAGCTTTAAATAGATCATATGTCTAGTTCTCCCATTGTATTTAATGGAAAATATTAGTTTATGTGCAAAAGTCACTGTTAGCAATATTATCAAATATTGTGCGAGAAAATAAATCAATTTTCCAAAATTAAAACCAGAAAAAACTAATAAAAGTATGAAAACAAAACAATATAAGAATACGGAAAATAAACCGGTATAAACCTCAACCGGAAAGAACAAGAGCAAAAGGAAATGAAATGGGATCGTCGAGGTTCGTTAGACGATTTCTTTAAAGCTTTTAAACCCCTCCAATGGTGCAGAAAGTCGTGAGCGCAAACTTCTTAGAATACAACGAAGATGAGATGAGCGGAGCACTACTACGAACGTCTTCGGCGAACTAGAACCAAAATGCCAGAAGCTTCCATCGGACTATAAAAGGAAAACAAACTACAATTTCTGGAGGGAGAGGGGAAAGATAGAGCAAATGGTCGGTTGTGTTGGTGTGTTTTGAATGGGAACCGAGGTATGCTTTTTATAGGCTTATCAAGACATGTTACAAACATTCATAACGGTTCTCAATCATGAAGAATAATGTTCAAAATTGTCACATCAATGCATGGTTAAGACATTTTTGCAATGGTAATCTAATCTTACACCAAATTTTATCTTGGAGTTCATGGGTTCAATGACTTCAATCTATGATGCATATATATATACTCCTTATTCAATTTTCACGGTGCACAAATATTTTATGTATTAGCTTTACACCTATATCATATACAAGGATTAATATTAATTAATTATGACATGTAATTAATTTAGAAAAGTATGAGATTTTAGATTAATAAGAAATATATAGATTAAAAATTCAAAAACCAATTATAGATCGCCAAGCAAACCCAATTAGAAGGAACCTACTTGATGAGCGTGTCAAAATATCCGACACTTTTTGCCTAAATTGGGGGAGCGAAAAACAAAAATGTATACACATATGCTTTCAAAAAGAGAATTTATTATTGTCCGAAGTGAAAAAAAAAAAAAAAAACCTCAATTGCGAAATCTCGAACCTAAACTGCTAATATTTAATCAAATCAACCAAAAAGCTATATACATCAAAATATCTAATGCTTGAAAAAGCGCACTAGATAAGCTAAGCTCAAAACGCGTAACTCCACAACGACACATCAGCATATCCATATCCATCCACGTCATCAAACTCAAACCCGGAAAAGCTCATCGGCGGCGGAAGCAGAAGCCCCTCCGCCAGGTCAGCAAACAGCCTCGGCGCGTCCAGGAACGCCTCGTCGTCCATTAAGAGCACCGCCTCTTTCTCTTCCTCCGCCACGTCGACACTCACCACCGGCCTGAAAAACTCCGCCGCCGCCGCCGCCGCGGCCCTGACGTCACGGGTCTCCGAGGAGGCCGGGACGGGCAGTCGCCACGCGGAGTCCGCGAAGTTGAGGCACGCGCGCCTCCCTCGAAATGCCAGCGCGGCCACGTCGTGCGCACGCGCGGCCATCTCGGGCGTGGGGTAAGTGCCGAGCCAGACCCGGGCCTGAGTCTCCGGCCGCCGGAGCTCGCACACCCACTTGTCGTTCTTCCGCCGCCGAACTCCCCGGAAAATCGGGTGACGTGTCTCCTTGAAGACCCTCCGACCCGCCCTCTTCTTCGGCCGATTCTCCGCCAGGAGAATCTCCTCTTCCGGCCGCCACGATGACGTGGCACTCTCATCGCTTGACGTCGTCGATGGGAAAGGATCGGATGAATCGGTGGAGCTCAAACTGTCCATGTTCATTGTGTATTTATCTGAAGAATGAAATATGATATGAGTTTAGTTGTGGTTTGAGAGTGGCAAGAGATTGGAGTCTTATATATATAGTTTAGTATCCATGACATTGTAGTTGTGTGACACGTGGATGGGAACTTCACACGCAAAGGTGAGATTAAATATAATAATAATATAAAAATGTGCATTTGAATGTGCCAGCCGTATTTTGTACTTTGAAGTTTTCAAGTGGGTTTTAAGCCACGGTTTCTACTAGGAGAGTCTTGATATTTCATTTTGTCTTTGTGGATATGGACAAAAAGACAGCATGTACTTCTATGTGTATGGGTGTGCAAGTGTGTATATGTTATATGTCATCATTATATTAAATACAACTGATTAAATTTCAGCTTTTTGTTTTGACAATTTTTGTTGTTTTGACGAGGACTAGTTCTTTTTTTTTTTTTTTTCAGTGTGGCCCAGCCAGATGAAGGTTAAGCTCCTCAAGCACAAAATGTGAGTTTAACATTTTTTTTATTTTTTATGGTATTCTTGTCACGTTTTTTGTTCTTCCAATTTTGAATTCTCACCTTTGTTTCCCAAACATGGACTACTTGCCTTACGGTCCTAAAATTTAATTTCATATCTAATTGTTATGTGATGTACCTGCCTAACAAAAATGCCACAATATAAAACAACATTGAATAATTAAATATATGTTGGCTCATTTCTCAAATGAAATCGTCAAAATGTCAACTAAACAAAAAACGACTACACGTCGTGATCATTCTTTTGGCTCAAGCTTGGGGACACGATCAATGACTCCCGACCACATGATTCCCTCGGCTACGTCTCGCTCCTCGATTTCATCCTTGTTGCCGTGCTCCAATTATTTAATTGTGGACCTAATTTATCATTGATGTTAGGAAGAACTTACGCAAAAAAGTTTCCACCAAGCCCAAACTTATAACGCAACACACATAACCCCAGGCTCAATCGCATTTTGCGGAAAATATGCATGTGTCTTGCATAACGCCTGCGTCTAGCTCCTGGCGTCTAGATGCATCCGCCCTACCAAGCATACGTCTATTGCCCGAGTCGAGTCAACATATGACATACAACACTTGAATTGAGACTGTGTCGAGGTCGAATCAAACGCGTCGCGTTCACTCCAATATTATGGGTCAAGTGATTAGGGAGTCTAACCTACATCCCAAGTGAGCTCTTGTTTTGGACTCAGACACCTCCTTTTGTGTCTTGCCTCAACCTCGACAACGCCTTTGGATAGGTCCCATTTAGCTTTAATTATGTCTCGTGAGATGATTGCATGTTCTCTTATCGACTTTGCATCGTTGATTATTAGTTGTTGTTCCTAAAGATCCATGATCGAGTTAAGTTATATATACTAAGTAAAATTTGAGATAATTTCGTTCCCCACAGAATCCTGCACTACTAATGAAAATCTATTTGATAGGATTTTTTCAATGAAAAATCGAGAATAAATTCTTATAAACTTGACCAATTCTTTCTCCTTATTTTTGTAATACTATGCATTCACCAAATAATCTTTTGTGTGGGTCTTGATATTCATTTCGATTATTTTATTAATTATATTGTAAATTCATTTCATTTATTAAGAAAATGTGCTACGTGGAGTTGGCATTGGATCGAATTTTTGCATTTACAATAGTCCACAAATTTCTTTTTAATGAATAGAGATAATAAAAACAAATTTGTTTATGTTTAAACTACATATAAAAACAAATATTTATTACATTTTACGCAAGCTGAGCTAGGCAGAAGGAAAAGTTACCGGCTGAGAAAAATCCAAGTTGGATATTTATGTTGAGTGATTATATAATATCTGTGTTAATAACTTGTGGGACTTATCACAAGGTGGCAATAAACAAAATGTTATTGACAAGTTTAGTAACACGTAATGGCTTATACTCTTAAGTATATATAAAACCTCTCCAATCTTTGTGTTCCATATCATCTCTATTTTAAAATGATTAAGACATGATTAGGTTTTGAAATCTATTAAATTATTATTGATCAATGATACAACAGGAGACAGAGCATCACTTGATATCCATCATGTTATTTTTTATTATATTTTTTTTATTAATTTGTTCTGGATATATATATGACTTTTGATTTTGTACGGTTCTACTTTAGAGAGATAATACATGTATTATTTTTATTAGATTGTTTCCCAGCCAAAAAAAGAATTATATTGCTACCTCATGCCTTTCTGGAATCCATCAGTGTCGCCTTTATAAAAAGATTTTTTTTATTCATTTATTTTGGATAAGAATGAGATATAGTGTATTTTTTTTTTTTAATTATTTCCAACAAGTTGCAACTAAATCCTAATGCTTCTGTATTCTATCATTGTCGAACAAACGTCAACAAAATTTAGAAGTGTAAAAGGGAACGAGAGAGGAAAGTTCCACGGTTTCTTCTAATGATTACGTAATCAGAGATATACGAAGACACTATACCTTAGCTAACTGTAATACTCTCAAGTCTCAAACAGGTAAATAACGTTGATTTTCTATTTTCTTCTATTTGACTCTTATATGACTCGATGACTATTCCTTAGATGAATATAATCCCTAATAAACGAGTGAGCAGATTTTATTTGAAGCGCGTGTATTTCCCTAAGTAACACCACGTTTTTCATCATAGAGATAACTTTTGTATATGGAATAAGAATATGGAATAAGAATATTCATGTACGATTCTTTACTTATTTTTATCAACTTTAAATATTATTAGCTTGTATGATCACAATTATATTACATAATTGAGATTATTCCTAAATTAAGACATCCTCAATACTTTAAAATCAAAATCAAATAAGTCAAATTTAATCGAAAAATATAACTTATTCATATGTATTGATATAAAAAATATCCTTAATGAAATATCATTTTTTTGGTATCTATTTTGTTCTTTACTTAATGATCATAAAAAGTAAAGTTAAAGATCATTTTTCGTTTGGTTTGTGAAGTTATAAAAAAAATAGAAAATTTAGGGAAAAAAAAATTTGGTTTCAAGAATTTGGAAATGTACAAAATGTACAAATACGAAGTTTCAATAAATTAGCGATTTTGCAAAATAGTCAAAATTTATCTAAAATTAATGAGAGTCAAAATTTATAAAAATGGACAAATACGAAGTTTCAATCAATTTTTTTTTGCAATGTCGATAATTTATTTGATAGTGGTAAATTGCGTATATACACGAGTCAAAAAATTTATTGACATCGTAATAAAAAATTATATGGACATTGTATGTTTTGTTAAAACGAATCAATTATTTTACTATTCAATTAATTTCAAATGTCTATTTTGTATAATTTTCACCTTTTTGAAGACGAAAATAATTCTTATAATGGTGTGTCCATGAAAACAAAATGTGTGCCTTGAAACCACATTTGATTAGATCATTTGCGTTTGAATTTTTGAAAATGTGTGGTTTGGTAACCATTAATGAAAATGTATCAGTTATTCTGTGCTGATTTTACATCATAAGAAATAAAAGCAATGTAATGTATATGAAAATTTATCTCTCTTACCTAGTTTATTTGGTTTTCGATATTTGAAAGCTTTGAGGAGTACTCTAGTGGAAAAGAAAAAAATATTTATGAAAAGGAAAAATTCGGCAAAAATTTATGCGCCATTCAAAATTTGTTTCCAAATCAATACTCATATTTAGTGTTACATTATATGCAAATGTGAGACATTACCAAGATAAACATATAAAAGAGATATATAACATCACCACATTGACTTATCTTAGATCTAAACAATCAACACAGTGTTCTGTGTCGTTCATAAAAAAAACAATGACTAACATTCGAGCAAAAAAAAAAAAAAAAAAAAAGATCGACCGAGGCAAAATTGGGCCATGCTTGTAGGGCTTCACATTCAACATCTGTCCTTATGATTTGGTTGTCTTATTTTTTTTTTTTTTAGTTTTTGAAAACTATACAAATACCTCATTGAAGACGCTAAATTCCCGAAGATATCAAATTTTTAAACCTTCCCCAAATACTCTTTATTTTTATTTTTCATATAATTTTGCCTTTATTTTAAATGGAAACGTAAACAACAAAGTATTTTTTAGAATCGATGAAGCTGTAAATATTAAAATAAAATTCAAATGAAAGCGTGGCATACTGTAAAATGAGATATCTGAGGGATTAAATTAGAAAAGAAAGTATTGGAGGCCATTAGCACTTTCTAATTGGAAATGAACCATTGTATGGGTAAGGTCGTGGAAATTGACGGAAATGTTCTTTTAATGACATTTCTATGAGCAGTTTTAGAATTTTCTACGAGTGATTTAAGAGAGAAATAATTAGAAGACAAAGTCAAAGTCTACTTGATAACTGATATTAACGTGTCTTCTAGGATTCAGAGGAGTCAAGTATTATGTAATTGGGCCTAAAAGGCCCGTTGGGTCGCTTGGTTAATTTGATTGGGCCTTTCTTTAATCAATATTGGCCCATTGTTTCGTATGAATTGAATTTAATTATAGACAGAACTGAATTTAATTTCTATAAACAGTTTGCTCTCATGGGTGACATAAATTATGTAACATCAAGCTATTTTATATAAAAAAAAAACATTCGACCTCGATTTAGTGAGCTCTTATTTCGAAATTAGGTTTAAAGATTAGTACTTTTTGCTAGTGTTCATGAATTTCCGACAACTTCGTGTTGTCATTTGCAAAACCGTAATCGTAGTATGTTTATTTGATACACTTCGATTCATATTTTTATAAGTTTCACTATGGTTTATTTTTTTAAAGGGAAGAGATCCTCAGTTAAAAATTCCACTATAGTTGTTAGTGTGCATAATTTTTTATATACCCAAAAATTATTGATGGTTGTAGTTAAAAAAAAAAACGTTATTTATTTTCTATATTTGAGATGCTAAATATGGAATTCTCTCCTAAACTTACTTGTATTGTTTAAATTGAGAGAAAATTGAGGGAAATAAGATATGAAGGAAATATGAGAAAATATAATTAATAGTGGAATACCATTTCCTTGAGACATCTGGTGGAAATAAAATTCACTCAAATTTGTACGTGTAGAGCTTGCACATGAGTGATTCTTTGCTATTTCCTCTATTTTTCCCTTGATTTTTTCACGCGTGCCAAACCCAATAATAATAATAATAATAATAATAATAAACTTTACTGCATAACATTCTCACAGTTGGCAAGTGTTCATCGAGTGGTTAACTAAATGTACCAATTCAACGTATTGGACCAACGAAATCAATCAATTAGCTTTTCCTCTCTTGTTCTCTCTCAAAAGTTCTAAATTGTTTTAATAAATTGTTTCGAGTGATCTTTTTCTACATAAACATAGAGTTATATAATACATTATTCTAACCTATTATTCGTATTAGTTTGAATACATTTAGATAAGACACTTACCTTTCACATTGTGTATTTACCTCTCTTACTCATCATAGATCATTTTGTTTAAAAGATGTTTTTCAAAGAGGAAAAAAAGACACTTCTACTCGTGATAAAACGTCACAAAAACAATGATATAGGTCCAAAAATTTAACTCAAATAAAAAAATGACATTACCACCTTTATTGGTTAAATAGTCCGCATGACACATTTATAGTCATTATACTTTAAGAAAAGCCTGGTTTCAATTTTATTTTGGTGTAACCCTTACATATGATTGTAATTATTGACATAACAAAGTTAATTACTCTGTTGAAATGGCAATCAAAAGCAGAAAAAACGAAAGTAGTTAATTAATTAATATTAAACGCCACACCACACTCTAGAACAAACCCAAAAGATTAAACACAATAATTGTGATCTCTTAGCTAAGGAAGACATTTGTTTTGTAGCCAAATTAAGTACTATTTTGCTAAAATTTGAAACTGTTTTCAAATTTCCAACATTCGCACGCATTTCGAGAAAGGAAAGACACAGACATATTGAGAATCATGAGATTAGAAAAATATTTTTGATTAACAAATTTGATTGGTTCTCTAAATTTTACAATTAAAAAATGCTATAGGGTTTGTGATTAAAAAAATATTATTGAATTTCTACCACATATTTTTCATGTCGAGCACTTCGGATGCTTGTTTCCTTATTTCATAGTTGATTTTAGAATTTCCAAACTACTAAAAAAGATACAAGTGTACCCATCCATATCCATATGTTTATTAATGATTAATTTGTTTCTTATTTTCTCTACCACGACAAAGATTTTCTTTTAAATTATTATTAAATGTCACTTATTCATCGTCAGCTTACTCAATTTGGAATAAACTAGCTGGTTCTTCCATTAAACAATGTAAAGATTAACATATAGCCATATCACATCGGGAAAAAAGCAAAGTACCCACATGTAAATTTTAATAATATTCTTTTCTAAACTTAGTTTTCAGACCTTGGCTAGTGCGTTGGATGATTAATTTCAGAAAATATAACTCAAAACATACTAAATAAAGTTTATATTTAAAAGTATCATAAATTGAAAAGAAAAAAATTGAACGAAAATATTATTATTAAGGACTAGAAACTATGGTGCCACGCTGCATCACGTGCCGGAGTTGCAACCAATTGTAATCAATTGCAAGAAACATTTTTCTAAATGAAAAATCAGAAAAAAAAAAAAAGAAAACAATGATTTTATTTTCATTGCTTTACAAATATTCATCAAGCTAACATGCCTTAGATTAAAACGAAGCGTATCCAATGCTAATAATAGTATGATTTTTACACCAAATTTTAGCTTTCCTATGCTGATATTACACTATATTTTACGCTGCTACGAATTCTTAGAATATATTTTTAATTTAGTTAATATAATTATCTACTAATTATGTGTTTAATCTAAAATATATACACTTAATTATTATTATATGAATTATTTAAATTATGATAATACTTTTAGTATACTTTTTACACCAAAAATTAATAGTGTAATAAATGGTTTTTTTTTTTTTTTTTTTTTTCAACTTTCTACTTGTATATATTCCAAATAAATGTTGTACTTTTCAACATGCGGTTTTTATTTTTTAAACTTCTTTAATACGTGGTTAGTACATAGTAGAATAGAAAAGTACGTGAAAATTCAACTCAAAACCAATTGATATTAAGTGGAAGGTCACAATCAATATATAAACATATTCTCATTCACACACAAATGTGAGACTCATTTCTCATTTCAATAAAGTACACGGTACACACACACACACACATTATTTTTAACCTTACACACACATTATTTTTAACCTTATATTATTTTTAATATAGCCGAAATTATATTATTCTTAAAGGTGTGGGGTTCCATCTAAAACCAAACTTGACAATTAGAGGAGTAACCCACAAGCCTTATAAAGAGCCCAGAATCGTAATACTCAGTCGATGTGGGACTATCCTTGATACACTCCCTCACGCGCACATGCACAAGCACACACACATTGGCACAGGCACACACACATTGGCACAGGCACTGGAAGAGTGAAGTATAGGCCCGATCAGGTAGCCCACAACCGAGAATGGACCCCGCTCTGATACCATCTTAAAGGTGTTAGGTTTCATCTAAAACCAAGCTTATTAGAGATCAAATATGTTTGTAGTGTCGTTTATGTCTATTAAACGACAAGTTCAACAAATTGTTTTTCTTTTATTTCTTTCATTGTATTTTCCTTTGTTTCTTTAATGTCTCATGGCTATATAAAGCCTTATACTTGTACTTTTCTCATTAGATTGGAATAAACATTTTCACTCTCAATCATTCAAGATGAGAGTTAGTTTCTCCCCAATTCTCAAATCCAATTTCTATCTATCATAACCTAGAAATGTAATATGGTATCAGAGCGAATTTCCGCATTCGATTTTCTAGGTTAGAGAAATTCACTTCGTCATCCCCGATTCCTCGACGATCGGAATAGATCTCCGACGACAAGCTCGGTGGAATTTCAGGAAGGTCGATTTCCTTTTTCCTCCGAATCGTCACATTATTGAGCGCCTCTTCTTCTCGATTTCAAGTTCTTCTCCTCATCGCTTCATCGACGTAAAAGCTTCATCGACGGAGACGCATCGGACATTCGGAGCGATTTTTATCAAGATTCATCACCGGTGATTTCGAGCCGTGTCATTCATCAAGAATTTTCTTCCGGCGAGTCCCGCCGCGTCGACATTCAAGATCTTCTCCGGCGAGTCCCGCCGTGTCAAAGTTACAAGGTTCCCTTCTCCGGCGAGTCCCGCCGTGTCAAGGCTTCAAGATCTTCTTCCGGCGATTTCCCGCCGTGTCAAGGCTTCAAGATATTCTTCCGGCAAGTCCTGCCATGATTCCTCTCCGGCCGATCCCGCCGTAGAATTTCTTATCACAATCGACCTCTCCGGTCCGGACGCCTATCACCTCCGTCGACGTACCACGGGGCGAGCTGTACGAACACATGAACGCTCCCAAAATGGTTCGATTTCTTGTCGCACGAGCATCGCCAAAGCCACGACGACGATGTCTTTCAACAAATCCAAGAACCAGAAAGAAGGTTGGGGCATGGGTTTCCTTCTGGTGTTTTTCCCGGAAGATTCGAATTCGACCGCCATTAACATCGACAACAACGCTCTTCTCTCACAATTCCTTTTCTCCGCCGCACTAATTCGAGCCCTTTTCTCACCAAAGACCAGTCAACGATCTCAATCTACGCTTTGCTCGTCTTCGTCGCGCTCACTCTCTCCACCTTCGAGCCCAATTCTCGCACCCAAGCCCCGATCAGATTTGCCTCCCGAAGATTCCTGGCCAATGTTCGGAGCCCTAAAATGTTGAGGCGAAGCAACACTCTCAGCCACGGCTTGAAGAGCGAGTCTCGCTCTCGGTCTCAGAGAGCTCTGCAGGGTTTGGAGACTCTTTACCGACGAGGAACCAAGTCCGTCTCGGATCTCGTCATTGCTCACGTGGCCGAGGAAACAAAAGAAGATGAGCTCAGGCTCTTCCTGAGAGCCCTCCACAGGTCGGGTCTCACCGCGAAATCTGATGTCGTTTTGCTCTTCCCTTCGCCGTTTCACCAGTCAAAGTTCGTCATCTTGAGTGGGAGAGAAAGATCTGGAGAACTTTGGGTCAAATTGCGGTTGATACCAAAAGAACATTTTGTTGGAGATGCTTTGTGGGCCTTTATTGCACTTCCCAAAATCAAGTTTGAGTTGTCACCATTCCGGATCTTCAACTTAATGACAATACCCGTTCTATCAATTCTCACAGTTGGTGTTTGGCTGCGGGTGATTGGATGCCAAGAAAGCTATGTTCTGCAATTCTGCAATTCATTCTTCTTAGCGTACTCAAAGTGTTTGACAAAATGCCTCTCAGAATTTTTTTTTTCTCAAAACGAGATCGGTTCTTCACAAAGTCAATTCATTTCTTCATTCATGCGATCGAGGTTTTCTCCGAGTTGTCTTCTCCGATATCAAGTTCAATCCAAGATGAATTTTCGGGAAAGTTCATCTTGCGGGGGTGTATTACAGATCAAATATGTTTGTAGTGTCGTTTATGTCTATTAAACGACAAGTTCAACAAGTTGTTTTTCTTTTATTTATTTCATTGTATTTTCATTTATTTCTTTAATGTCTCATGGCTATATAAAGCCTTATACTTGTACTTTTCTCATTAGATTGGAATAAACATTTTCACTCTCAATCATTCAAGATGAGAGTTAGTTTCTCCCCAATTCTCAAATCCAATTTCTATCTATCCTAACCTAGAAATGTAATAATTATTGTTCATATTTATTCCTTTTTGAAGAACAATTTCTTATACACCATTTATTTAAAATCTTATATTTATATATATTATAATATATATATATATATATATATATATATATATTCTTCTGATAATAGGATATATTTTTAAGTTTAATTTTTTTTATTTAATTATGTTTTTAATTCGTGAATAGTATCAGAATGAATTGAAAAGAAAGTTCTGTTCTGTTTTGTCGAAATTCTGGTGGTATTGGAACCGCAATGTTCAGTTCCAATCACTCTAGAATTCCAATTTAGTCGAAATGAGATTTTTATTCTGTCTAATAACCCAAGTTTATACGTGCCTCGGAGTTAAAATTTGAGGAGTGAGTGAGAAAAAGCTTCTTTACTAATAAGTCAACACATGATGAGATTTTTTTTTTAAGAAACGAATCACAAAAAAGAAGTAATATACTAAAACACAAGGAGGAAGAGGTAGTGACACATCATTGTATCAAATAAATATTGGAAGAAAAAAGTTATAAGGAAGAGAGATGTCGGCCATATTTGTCTCGTATCGTCAAACTCTTTCTTTTTCATTCATTCAAATTCAAAGCGATACACAAGGATTTCGGCTATATCTGTTTTTTAGTAAATCATTAAAATAAAATGTAGCCCCACACACTTTTTTTTATAAGAGCCGCACACACTCATATACTTCTCTTTTTGTTTCATTTTATGGATTATATACTCGTAAAGGTAAAAAAAAAAAAAAAAAAAAGAAAAAAAAGAAAGAAGAGTAAACAACACATTTTTACTTGTCTGTTTAAGAAATCTCTCTCTTCTCTCTCTCTCTCTCTCTCTCTCTCTCTCTATATATATATATATATATATATATATATAGGGTAAACTAGCAACGTAGCCATTTTGAAATATGGTTTTTGGAATCTATCCAACGTTTGGTAAATTTTACAATCTAGCAATTTACTGAAATTTACGGATATAAAATACCTAATTTACCATTTTTCTTATACTTACTTGATCAAAACACTAGCCCACGTTTGACCGGTTTGAATTGTATACAGCCAATTAATTTCAGATTTTTTCGCAATTTAATTGGATATTTATCTAATTTAATAGGAGATTCGGTGATGTAATTAAAAGAGAAAATTTAATGCAATAAATGCACAAAAAATTTACCATAATTAACAGAAATTAACAAATCAGCGGAGATTAACAAAAATTTACAAACATTTACACTGTATTTGCTTACACGGCTATAATTTCAGCAATTTAATTTCAGCTTTTTGAATTCATAATATGAGATTCGGTGATGTAATTAAAAGGGGAAAGAAAATATTTATTTGATTGAATAAGTCAAACAAGATAATGAATACACGTAATTATGATAAAATCTCGTTCAAAATTAGAAAATAAATTTGGAAAACAAAAATTCCGTATTAAATGTGTATTAAAGGAAAGGAAAGAAATCGGCTCTACCTGCACATATGTAAATTTATCATAATTAACAGAAATTAACAAAGCAACGAAGATTAACAAAAATTTACGAACATTTACACTGTATTTGCTTACACGGCTCTAATGTTCATTAAAGAAAAAAACGTTCAATAACCAACTTTGCCAAGTATAGAATTTTTTTTAGAATTCGAAATATAAACCGAATATAACAAATTCGGCTATAAAACCAAGTTTCAAAATGTGGGCTAGTATTTTTTAAACCAAACCAAGGCTAATATAGTAAATACCATCTTACATAAATATGACACGCCATCAAATTTGGCTAGATTCGAAAATTAAACGAAACGTTGGCTAGATTACAATTGCAACGTTTGATGTGACTTAGATCGACTAATTTTTCATATATATATATATATATATATATATATATATATATATATATATATATATATATATATTTGGGTACATATTTACATGGGGCGATCCATCAAATTTTCTTATTATATATTTTTACATTTAATAATGGGAAAATTATGAAAATAATAATTTTAAGGCGCAATATTTTTAAAATAACTATTTAAATCTTTTAAAAAATAGTATTTTTTTAAACGGTAAACCATCATTTTTTTATAAATAAAATTGTAGTAAATAAAATTATAAAAAGTGCATAATAGTAAGCAAATTAAAAAAAAAGTAAATGTCAAGAAAAATGACCGTTTAAACTTTAAAAAATTTATTTTCTCATTTAAAAAATACAAAAACGAGTAGCAGAAACAATTACCACTCTATAATGATTGTCCAAGTTTAACTTGTTCCCCACTTGCTAGAATATTCTTCCCTTCCGAACTTTAAACAATTATAGTTAACTATTGAAAATTATTATTATTTTATCATTTTTTATTCAACACGAAATTGAATTCTATAGTCTAATACAAAAGTTTAAATTTATTATTGATGTATAATTTAAAACAAAAAATGAGCGTAATTCTTCTGAAAAATAACTAAATATTTTATATTGTATCTATTGAATTATACACCTAAATTCTAAATAATTTTATTCGTTAGATATCAAAAACATTGTTACTTACTTGAAAAAAAAAACAAAAAAAACTCCAGTGCATGTATATGGATAAACCGTGTTTAAAATAAATCTTCACAAAAATAGTTTTTTAAATCCATGGCCAATTTTCAACCACGCATCCTTTTCCTACAAATAAAAATTAAAATTTTGGGAGACCAAAAATATGTCCTACCTAGCCGGCCTCTAGGAATCTTGGAAAATGCCTTAAAGTTGAAAAGGAAAGGAAATATATGCAGATATACATATGATGTTGAAGTAGCTTTATATATATATATATATATATTAGTACCATATATGAAGAGCTGTTGATGGATATTGTTTTGAACAATAATTGATTACTGTAAAAGCTCGTTTGACATAATAATTGTGGTGGCTATATACAGGACAACCTAGAGCCACCGCTATCACCAACAACACACACATATACATACATATATATATATATATATACATACATATATATATATATATATATTAAGTGTGTTATTGACTTATTTTTTATGGACAAATCTATACTTGTAAGATATCTTACAACATACTTCATTATATGTTGATACATCTTGGCCTCTATTTTTATATTTCGTGATATTCGTTTGTTTTATTATTGTCGAGAAGTTTTGAATCGTGCTAAATATTATCATCCGCAAGATTTGCTGCAATTACTTTCTATGTATGTACGGGTATGAAAAATATATTTCGACTACCAAAAGTGTTAGGCCACTCTAAATGAAATATTTTACTCTTGATGGTCTTCCATACTTATTTGTGAGAGATAGAGTTTAAGTTTGTGATTCGTGAATATTGTTCATGTTAATTGTAATCAAAAGAAACAAACAATTGGGTGAGTGTTTGATTGTGAGTGAGAGGATCTCAAATTTAAAAGAGCTTGAATTTAACTTCACGGCTAATAATAAATAAAAAAAAATTGATTTTGAATTGGTGATTATTTACATAAAATCGTTGTGTATTATTGATCATTCATATAAATAGGCAAAAAAAAAAAGTTGCAAGAGATATAGATTACATAAAAAATTTGTGATACCTATACTTCTTGTATTTTTTACAATTTATGAAATAACATAATTGGGTAGATCTTCATAACTCAATTAAATGATACTGCTGAAAATTTTGACCAAAGTTCTATAGAGCATCGACTACAAACTTCTTCTAAATGAGATATGATATCGAATAATAACAAAACAATAATTGGGAGGGCCTACTTCATATTTTGTGTACTAATTTTTTTTTTCTTTTGCTTTATTACCAAAAAGAAATTTCGAGGATAAAATATAGAGAAATTGCTCTATTTGCCACTCTTTTGATAACTTTTTCCCACATTCCACTAAAACCTTAATTTGTCCCAAAATGCCACCATGACAAGAGTAAAAAGTCAAGTTTGCCCTTCACTATCTATTTTCTTTACAAATTGGCATCAGCCATTTTCTCAGCCATTTTCTCTTTTCTCGTCCAGTACATGTAGGTCTCAGTCTCTCTCTCTCTCCTCATTCGTCCATTTCTTCTCTGTTTCTCGTCCAATACATCTCTCTCATACATCTAGGTCTCAGTCTCTCTCTCTCTCTCCTCATTCGACCATCTCTTCTGTCTCTCTCTCTCCTCATTCGACCATCTCTTCTCTCCTCATTCCCATCTCGTCCAAGCTCTCTCGTCCAGATCTTCTCTCTCTCTCTACCCCACTCTCTCCCATTTCGTCCAAGCTGAGAAAACTCGTGAACACGGCTCAAAAAAGTCGTCGGAGGAGCTCATTTATTGTCGGAGGAGCATTCTGAATGTCAGCCCAAAAAAAGAGAAGTTGCAATCCACGAAATAAAACCCTAGGTTCGTTTTTTTTTTTTTTTTCATTTTCCGGGTATAAAAAAGCTTTTCGTCTTCAAATAATGAAGTTTTTGTTGTTTAAAAGCATGGGTTTGTTATGGGTATGTTATGTGATTTTTGAAGATGATGTTGACATATATGTCAACAATGTTGACATCAGATGTCAACAATGTAGACATCTATGTCAACATTGTTGACATCTAAAGTCAACATTGTTGACATCTAAAGTCAACATTGTTGACATCTAAAGTCAACAAATAATAACTCTGTTTACTTTTTTGTACGCAGTGATAGGGGATATTTATTTATTATTCAAGCACAGTGGTACTTGGGTTGAACCTGGTCGGTATCACGAGAAAGGATCTTTCGGAATCGTGGTGCCGTACAACATCAACTTCGCTAGTTTGATGCAAATCATTTACACGAACTTGCGTAAATCACCATCCACTCATACTGTTGGTGTTGCATACTCGATGGCTGGTGCAGTGCAGCCTGTTGAGATAACCAACGATGACACGCTCAAAGGTTTCTTTTATTTGCGGAGAAGACGAGAAGATGACATGGAGAATTTTCATTTGATATTGGAAGTAAACGAAAAACAATCGGATCCCGATTCAGCAAGGATTGGATCCACTCCCAACAGCCGTGGTAGTGGTTATGTTGGAAATCTACCTATAAGAGTTTCCGACATGCCATCTATAGCCGATGAGGGGTGTGGTTCGGTCCCAACTCCTAATCAAACTATGGGATTAGATGAGTTTATGTTATTTGATGATGCGACACAACGACAAGGCTCTCCACCACCACAAAACTGTCATCCACCACAAAACTCGCCTCCACCACCAGGAAACTCGCCTGCACCACAAAACTCGCCTGCACCACAAAACTCGTCTCCACCACGAAACTCGCCTCCACCACCAGGAAACTCGCCTACACCACCAAACTCGTCTCCACCAGGAAACTCGCCTCCACCACCAGGAAACTCGCCTGCACCACCAAACTCGTCTCCCCCACGAAACTCGCCTCCACCACCAAACTCGTCTCCACTGCGAAACTCGCCTCCACCACAAAACCCTCATCCGCCGCCACCACGATCTCCTCCACCACCACGCAACTCCAATCCTCCAATGTATTCGCCGCTGAATTCACATAGCGTCCCAAGTTCATCTACTAGGAGCGGTGCAGACGATGATACTATTGTTTTGGATGTCCATTCCCCTGTATATATTGAGCTTCACGCACTGTATGCTAATAAAAAGGCTTTACAAAAACACTTGATGTTGTTCGCTGTAGTCAACAACTTCACATATAAGACAAAGAACTCAGACAAAAAATCTCTGCACATTGTTTGTCCGGGAGAGGGCTGTAATTGGTCTGTTCGAGCTGTGAGAAAGGAAAACACGCCCATATTTCAAATTAGAAGGTAAATTGTCTTTATGTTCCATACGTTCTCTGTCTGTTGACTTCTCTTCTTATTTCTAGTTGATTTCTTCTGTTGACTTCTCTTCTTATTTCTAGTTGATTTCTTCTGTTGACGTAGATGTCAACAAACAAAAAGCAGATTTTTGCAGATGTCAACAATGTTGACAACAGACGTCAACATTGTTTACATATGACGTCAACATTGTTGACATGAGATGTCAACATTGTTGACATATGATGTCAACATTGTAGACAGCATATGTCAACATTGTTGACATCATATGTCAACACATTGTAGACATATGATGTCAACAATGTTGACGTCTGTGTTATAAGCATGAACTTTTTCCCCGGTGAAACTCATGGAAGTTTCATGTTTCAGGTTTGACAAAGACCACAGTTGTGCCTTACACGTAAGGCAAGGACGTCACCCGCAAGCAACGAGTGAGCTAATTGGAGAGGTTGTAAAGCACAAGTGTATTGATCCAACGACGGGTATGTGCAAACCGAAAGAGATAATGAGTTATATGCAAATGGATTACGGTGTTTCCATGACTTACAAAAAAGCTTGGCTGTCCAGAGAGAAGGCACTAAAGTCCCTCTACGGTAGTTCAGCAGATTCGTACGCATTCTTACCTAAGTTAAGGTACATGATCGAGACTAAGAATCCCGGTTCTTTTTTTGACCTAGTCACTGGTGCGGGCGGCGTATTTGTCAGTTTTTTCATGGCACTCGGCCCTTGGAGAAGTGGTTGGGAGTACCTTAGACCTGTGATTATCGTTGATGGTACCCATTTGAAGAACTATTATAAAGGAACGTTGTACACAGCGTGTGGGATGGATGGAAACAAGCAAATATTTCCGTTAGCCTATTGTGTTGGTCCTTCAGAATCTAACGAGGCGTGGAGTTACTTCTTTGCCAAATTGAAGGACGCATATGGGGAACGGGAGAATCAAGTATTTGTATCTGACAGACACGCTGGCATAATCAATGGCGTGAGGACGGTATTTCCGAATTGTTATCATGGTTTTTGCATGTTCCATCTACACGGTAATTTGAAGAGTGCTTTTAAGGGGATTACGAAGGATGTGAAGTGGAAATTTTACGGTGCCGCAAAGGCATACACGATGAGTGAATGGGAAAGTTACATGGTCATGTTGGACGCTGAAAATCCGGAAATACGTCGATACTTGACAAATGATGTCGGGAACCATAGGTGGGCACGTTGTATGTTCACGGAGAAAAGGTACGGTATCATGACGAACAACAACGCGGAAGCATTGAATGCATTGAACGTAAAAGTGAGACAGTTTCCAGTTGCAAAGTTGATGGATTGGCTAAGAGAGAGGAGTATGAACATGTTCCTGTCATCGATGGCAGGCGCATGATTTTAGATGATAGAACATGTTCCTGTCATCGATGGCAGGCGCATGATTTTATTTGTCCACACGCAATCGCGGCTTGCCGAGTTCGCAACCGTCCAGTTGAGAGCTTTATTTCGAAGGTATATACGACATAGTATTTGCGGGCAACCTACGCGGCTGTACATCATCCTCATGGCGACATTTCGAGTTGGGATATTCCCCCTGAGGTGGAGAATATCCGCGTTATTGCGCCTCAGCACCAGGCACGTGCCGCCGGTAGGCCAAAAAAGCGAAGAATACCCTCTCAAGGAGAGGATGTTATTAGGCGCAAGTGTGCGCGTTGCGGGGAAATTGGTCACAATCGTCAAACTTGTAATAGTGCAACTCCATTGACCTAACCTCCTTTGTCAACATTTTTTTGTTGATTTCAAAGAATTGTCTACTTTGTTTGTGATTTCATATATTATATTATCGTGTACTTTGTTTTGTTTGTAATATCAGATATTATTGTGCGTTCATTCTTGTTTGGTTTTGTGATTTCAGATGTCAACAATGTTGATACTCGGATGTCAACAATGTTGATACTCGGATGTCAACAATGTTGATACATAGATGTCAGCAATGTTGCCATATCATGTCAACAATGTTGATACTCGGATGTCAACAATGTTGATACTCGGATGTCAACAATGTTGATACATAGATGTCAACAATGTTGATACATAGATGTCAACAATGTTGATACATAGATGTCAACATTGTTGACATATCTATGTACACAATATTATAATAAAGTACATATATAATGAAACTGAGATTAAGTTAAGGTTTTACATACCATAATCATTCAAGTACCATACTTTTTACAAAACGCTGAGGTTAAGTCATAGTTTTACATACCATAACCATTAATGTACCATAATTTTAATAAAAACTGATAATAAATAAATAAGAGTTTTAAGAGTTTATGAATCAATTTAGCTCATTCATCATTGTCGTTGTCCGATTGGGCCTCTCTTGCAATTTTCACCGCCCCGTGTCGGTAGAGGTCGATGGTGTACTTTTGTCGGTACATGGTGATGTCCTCTTGTTTGATTGCTGACACGTCAAACCCATGAGTCATAAACTCAATGGCTTTCACGACAAACATGCCACAATCGCCGCTGTTTCACAAAAATAAGGTATTAGACAATTAAATTTTTGTAATATTAAACATGTACCTATGTACGTACCCATTTCCCTGTTGTGGCATGTTGGCAGCAGTTCCGACTTTGAACTTGGCTGAAATTGGTGTCTTCAATACCCAATCTATCAAATGCATGAAGAAAACAAAGAGCTAATGGGATGAATTCAGCCAGTTTTTGCACGTGGGCCGTCACCATTTTCCTATGGTATTTGTTTTCGGACATTGAATCGTATATTGTAATAGACCGCTCCCGAATGTTCACAAGTAGAAGGAGCCAGTGCGACCTATCAGCGTGACAAACAGGCACGTATACGACATCAACGTCAACCCACGGCCATGAGTGCTTCAAGGATTTGTTTGTGGCAGTTATGTAGTCCACAATACGGGACTGATTTGCCCAATCAAATTCATCCTTGTTCTCACACTTTAGCCACGATTCATATCCTTGGATACAGTAGTTGTGAAAGAAGACGTTCATTATTGTGAACGAATCTTTTAGTTGACCCAACCTCCGCTTCTTCCTAAGGTAGTATGATATAACATCGACATGCTGCAATTACAATGAATAGACATGTAAGCATGATACATTGTTGACATCAGATAACAACATTGTAGACATCTGATGTCAACAATGTAGACACCAGATGTCAACATTGTAGACATCAGATGTCTACAATGTAGACATATCATGTCAACAACGTAGACATCTGATGTCTACATTGTTGACATCAGATGTCTACATTGTTGACATCATATCATGTCAACAACGTAGACATCTGATGTCTACATTGTTGACATCGGATGTCTACATTGTAGACATCAGATGTCAACATTGTAGACATATGATGTCAACATTGTTGATAGCAGATGTCAACATCTGATGTTAGGGATCAAAAAATCATACAAATAAACTGATAGAGAAAGGATTTACCTGATCGGAGAGCCACTCCTCGGGCGTCCACATCGTGTAGAAAAAGGATTTTGATCGCACTTCAAGTTCCGTGAAATTCCACCGCCACGGCATTTTGTCTTCCTTTTTCGAGTACCAACGGCCTTCTTCGTCCTTACTACTCCTCACTCCAATCTTGAGCCATGTCTCCATTATAAGGACGTCTGCAAGAGAAGTTGGATCTAAAGGAGGAGACAGCGGAATCTTTTGTACCCGATCGACACCTTTTACCAACTTCATAAATGGCCTTGGGACTTGAGTTGGAGTGTATTTTTCTGGAGGTCGAATGACTCTTGTCGGTCGCTTCGGTGAATCTTCTATGTTTATTGGCACCAGCTGCCAAGAGTCCCGATTTTCCTTGTCCCGAGCATCGTTGATCTCGACCTCCATCTCCGGTAGTGTTTTTCCATCAGGAACCGAGCCAACCCATATTAGTTGACTGTCATCATACATCTCATCCTCGTACTGTTCAGCATCCAACTGCAACATGCGGGCTTTAGACTGTGATTCAGTCAATTCTTCTTGACTGTCTTCTATTTGGCTGTCCTCTTGAACAGGGCCTATAAAAAGGAGTCCAGACATTACGTTAAACATATTTCAAAAAATACCATACATGTCAACAATTGTCAACATTGTAGACATGAGATGTCAACAATGTTGACATGAGATGTCAACAATGTTGACATGAGATGTCAACAATGTTGACATGAGATGTCAGTACATCTCATGTCAACAATGTTGACATATCATGTCACTGATATCTCATGTCAACAATGTTGACATATCATGTCAACATTGTTGACATCTCATGTTAACAACATTAGAAATCTATTACCTTCTTCGGCTTGTGTCTTCCCCTCCCCTTCCATCTGTTCTGAATCGTATATTGTAATAATATTACCTTCTTCGGCTTGTATCTTCCTCTCCTTGTGCATCTGTTCTGAATCGTCGTTGTCTCTCTTCTCTTCATCTTGCTTCTCTTCATCTCCCTTTTCATCATCTCCATTCTCGTCGTCATCTTTTTTCTCTTCATCTTTCTTTTCTTCTTCATCTTCTTCGTCTTCTTCTTCTTCTTCGTCTTCTTGTGGCGGCACAGGCTCTTCTTCAACTTCTCGAGGCAAAGCCTCAACTTGACTGTCTTCTTGTCGATCCACCGGCTCGACAATCTTGCGGGACAATTCCATAAACTGTTTATTCATACTTGTCTTGAATGATTTGAATTCATGTTTCATGTCAATCTTAAACAAGCTCCATTCTCCTTTCAAGTGGTTGACCGTGTCTTCGACACTCTTCAACCGAGCCTGTGAAAAATTAAAGATGCGACAATTTGACAAGCCAAATGGTCAATGTTTTGTTATCTACATGTTAAAGATTAGTCCATATTACCTCGGAGTCGGTGCTTGGAACTGCAAAAGCAGTTTCGGATGGGAGGAATGTGTCCCCTTCAGGTTCAATCCGAGCCTGTAATATCAACAATAAATCTCAACAATTTATCAATAACGTCAACAATATATCTATTGTTTCTCTTGTTTACATCGTCTGTATGTCAACAATGTTGACATGAGATGTCTACAATGTTGACATGAGATGTCAACAATGTTGACGTCTGTATGTCTACAATGTTGACGTCTGTATGTCAACAATGTTGACTTGATATGTCTACAATGTTGACATCAGATGTCAACAATGTTGACATTCAGACGTCAACATTGTTGATATCTCATGTCAACATTGTTGACATACAGACGTCAACATTGTAGACATCTCATGTCAACATCTCTTTCAACGAATCTCAACGAAGACAGAAAGTAATTACCTCTGCTTTGCCTTTCTGGTTTTTCTTCTTCTTCTTTTCATCTAACTTAAAAATAGTTTTGGATGGGCGGGACGTGTCTCCAGCAGATTCAACCCGAGCCTGTAATATCAACATCTGATGTCAACATCTCTTTCAACAAATCTCAATGAAGAAAAAAGAAAGAATTAAAATATTTACTTACAGCTTTGCCTTTTTGGTTTTCTTTCTTCTTCTTCTTCTTCTTCTCATCTGACTTAAAAAAGTGATCCTCACCGATGGTGTTGAACGCTAACTCCTCCGATTGAAAATCGATGTTTTGGAAAGTGTTTTCCAACACATGAGTCGTCACCGATTTCCAGCGTCGCATCAGTGGAATAGCTGTTTCTGACACTTTGTCACACACCGCGAGTGACGTGAACACAGGCATCGTCTCGAATGCCCAAATCTGTAGTGGATACAGAAATGAGGGAAGGTTGATCTTCCCTTTTGAGTCGGACTTCCCGCCAACGTTCTTCACGTATTTGACGGCGCTTTCGTGAAAGAATTTCCAAACCACGTTACCCCACGGATATTTGTTAAACTGGTTTAAGTCCTCGACCAGCTTAACGTACGACAAATCAGGAATGTTGGTGTGGCTAGGTGCACCGAGGAGAACGTTGCACAGGAAGTGAAGGATTAAGAACTTCACCCGCCTCTCGGGATTGTCCCACCCTTTGCTCTCCTTCAGTTTAGAAGTCAGCACTCCCCGTGACTTCAGCGTGCCATTCTGAAAAATGTCCGAGTACAAACCACCGTCAGCAACTTCATTGTACTCGAGAGCTTCAAAGTTGTCGACGACGCAGAGACCAGTGATTTCCGCGAAGTGCTTTATCGTGAAAGCACGTGGTTGTCCGGCAACCTCAATAAATAGTGCATCTTCGCACTCCTCCTCGCCATCATACCTACCAACCCTCATTAGCAAGTGGTTGATAATCTTCGAAGAGCGGTTGATTTTTGGTAGTTGCAGAAACTGGCCAAAGCAGCAGTTGCTAAACAATGACCTCTCTTCTTCGTTCATATCTGCAGCTTCCTCGAATTTCTCGAGGGATCCAAAGAAACTGAAATTATGGTCAACAATGTTCCCTTCGGGAACAAATCTCGACCAACCCTGAAAATAAAGATTAACAGATAAGGAAATGATATGAGAATCAAGAAAAAAAAAACAAAATATTGTTGACATCTATGTCAACAATGTTGACATAAGATGTCAACATTGTAGACATATGTGTCTACAATGTAGACATCAGATGTCATTATTGTAGACATATGTGTCTACAATGTTGACATCCGATGTCAACATTGTTGACATCTATGTCTATAATGTTGACATCAGACATAGATGTCAACACTGAAGACACATGTGTATACAATGTTGACATTAGTCATAGATGTCAACATTGTAGACATAAGATGTCAACAATGTAGACATAGATGTCAACATTGTAGACATGAATGTCAACATTTTAGACATCATTGTCCACTGTTGATATGGAGATTTTAACAATGTTGACATATATGTCTACAATGTTGACATCGATGTCGACATTGTTGATATCTATTAAGAGACAAATAAAACAACAATACAGACCGATTCTCATGTTCAGAGACAAATATTCCAACAAGTATTCAGAGACAAAATCATCAACAAATATTCAGAGATGAACCGATTACCATGTTCAGAGACTAATATTCCGAAAAATCAAGAAAATTTCATCAACAACACTAACCTTTGAAGTTCCCATTCTTGTACGAGGTTTTTTGGGAACCAGTTCTTCCTCTTCCGTGTCGGACGAACTCGCCGTGATGTTCTTCCTCTTTGGGGGTTTCGCCGCCGCGATTTTCGTCCGGGGTTTGGGTTTGGGCGAAGTTGTTGTTTTCCGTTTCCGAGCCGGCATTGGACTTGCCGGCTCCTCCGGGACTTTAGTTACGATTGTCCGAGGACTCCGACGCGGGTGTGTCGGACGCGGGGGTGATGGATTTGAGTCCGCCATTTTTCTTCTCGATGTTAGGGGTTCGGGTGAGTAGTGATGGGAGAAGTTCGACGGTTAGAGACGAAATGGGTTTGTTTGAGACGGTTTCCCGGAGGTTACATGCAGTTACAGAGAGAGAGAGAGAGAGAGAGAGAGAGAGAGAGAGAGAGAGAGAGAGAGAGAGAGAGAGAAGTTCGACGGTTTTGACGTGAGAGAGGGAAAATGAGAAAAGTCTGAGTTTGAGATGAGAAATAGGAGAACAATTCGTAAGAAATGGGTTTTGACCGAGTCATTTAGGCTGATTAAACATAGATGCCATTTTGTAAAGAAAATAGATAGTGAAGGGCAAACTTGACTTTTTACTCTTGTCATGGTGGCATTTTGGGACAAATTAAGGTTTTAGTGGAATGTGGGAAAAAGTTATCAAAAGAGTGGCAAATAGAGCAATTTCTCAATATATATAGGGCAAACAGAACTCATCTCGCTGTAGTCCTAGTCCGAGTCCGACCATAATAATTAAGGGGGAAAAAAAAGAAGAAGTGAATGATTCTTGAATTTAACTAAATGAGATATATATGATCATGTGCATAGAACATCGAGCCAATTAATTATGGAGAGCAACAAAATGTGCACTGATTTTGACCATTTTACGAAAAAGTCAATTAATCCTCTAAAAAATTTGTTGTCATTGGACAGAAAGGATCGTGTAGGGTTGGCCTACAAGATGCGATAAGAGACTCCTTTACCAGACATTTGTCCCTGTACGATCTCGTGGCCTAGACTAACTATTCCTTGTTTTATTTTTATTTTTTTTATTTATGTGTGTCAATCTTATTTATTCATTTTGTGATCAAATTCATGTATCGGTCCCGAAAATCAAGTTTTATATTGAACGATTTAAGAAAATCAAGATTTTAAATAAGTAAAACGTTTAAAATACATTTTTTAATTTTTTTTTTGAAATTGCTAAAACAATAAATTCAAAAACTTCGAAATCACTAACAAAAAGTAAAATATTCGAAAGGATTAAAAAGATAAAAAAAAAAACCTTCAAAATCATTAGTGTCATAATGATATATTTTCAAATTTTTTACCTTCATTTTTATATCTTCGAAGGTTTTGCTTTTATTTTTTCTAATGATTTTCAAATTTTCAAATTGTTTCGAAGTTTTTTAAGAATGGTATTTTGGAAATTCCTATTTATAAGTTTTGTTTTACTAAGTGTTCAACAATGAATCTTGGTTTTCAAATGTGAGGTAATATTAACCTTGGTTTACAAGTTTTCCAACTAGTTTTAGGGAGCGTTGATATGACATGAGATTTCTCTAGTCAAGGAGTTACAAACTTTTAATAATTAAGTTTCATGTACTTATTTTCAATTAAATCTCGAATTTTAGTCCAAATAGAGTTTGTTTTTAATATTCTTCGATCTAGAAAATACATGAAAAAGTTGTTTAGAGTTAGACTAATCATGTTATAATATGAAAATAATAACATTGCGAGAAATGAAGTAATTAGAATATATTATTATTACCATCGCAAAAAAGAGAATTTTGAGTATATGTACGCATAAATGAAATTGATGCATTTTTTAGAATTGAATAGACCTATTTATACTAAGACAAATAAGTTTATTCGAGAAGAAATGTCTTTGAGCAATAGTCATTATTTCGCTAACTCGTAACATGTGTCTAGCTCGATTCGACTTTCACGTGAATGTTTGAATATTGGTTTAATGACTGAGCTTATAAGTCGTTCGCGAGATTAGCTCTCTTTGATTTCATTCTTGATCCGAAGTTAGTCGTGTCCTTAATGGGCACAAGCTTGATATGAGTTGGTGAAGCCCAAGCTCTAAGGCGAGTGAGCTATATTTCGACTATACTTGGTCTTCGAAGCTCAAGTTTCCTAAAAAGTCGTATTAGAGGACAAAGTCCTACATACCACGGAGCAAGTATCAAAATAATTAG
Organism: Urtica dioica subsp. dioica; assembly: GCF_054948205.1. NCBI lineage: Eukaryota > Viridiplantae > Streptophyta > Magnoliopsida > Rosales > Urticaceae > Urtica > Urtica dioica. Next base: position 54,770,955 of record NC_142757.1, on the reverse strand, counting down.
AAGGCACAAATTAATTATAAATTTTAGGATAGAAAAAATTTAAACTTACAAAAAGAGTTAAAAATATGTTTTATTTTCATATAATACTTTAGAACGATTCTGTATTACATAGTTACTTAACCTTGTAATATGAATAGAAAAACAAAGACTATTAGAATAAATAATAATATGAAAGTACTAATTTTATTATAGAAACAAATAAAAACATACGGACTAAAATGTAAAAATAAAATTAAGTTGTGGAGCTTAGATGGCCTATGGATCCACCCAATATACTATACTACTATGATATGCTATACTATAAATAGCACTAATTCGTAGAAGAATAATATGTATTTTCAATTCTATTAAGGGTAGTAGCATGTGTGTGATACACTATAAATATATACATATAGAGGTCAAATAGTGATTAATATCCCTCCACATGACACTGATTACTAACAAGCAATATTGTGATCTGATTTTATTATTTTATTTTTCTAGAAATGAGTAAGTAGTACAAGTTGAGTTAGATTATAGTTATATACAAGATATATGATGTTCTTCTTGCATTTGAATTATATATTTATAGGTATTTCGATCTAGGTCTAGCTAAGTGGGAATCAAAAGGTGTTTTAAACATACATAATAATTAATGTGATTCGTTTTCTGTTTGTAACTTTGAAGATGAGCCAAGTATAACTAATTCATGCAAACACAAGATAATATAAAATATAGATATGTTGGAATTATATATGATATGATATGTAAAAGTAAGTGTGTGTGTGTGTGAGTGTGTGAGTGTGTGTGTGTGTGTGTGTGTGTGAGAGAGAGAGAGAGAGGTTAAACTTATATATATATAGTGGTATGATTGCAATCCGACATTTGAATAGTTGAGCAGTGCAACAATTCAATCAAAATGACTAGTCGTCTCACAAACTTGTTAAGATATAATCGAATGCCCAAAGTCCTTGACAACCACATATACACATTTTAGATGATGATATGATTATTTCATATATATCAAACCATGCACATCAAATAAGATATTGACATCTCATTTTGTCCAACGGGACCCACGTACCACCTCAGCATTGGCTCATGATATTAAGACTAACGCCACTTTCATTGCCCTAGAAAACTAGTCATTTTTTCATTAATTTTTTTTTTTTTTTATCTATGCATATATCTCATAATTCTACACAAAAGAGGCATTGCTTTTGTTTTGCTTTTGCCTTATTTGTTTTGTGTGTATGTTAAAGTCATTGTTTCTGTTTCCTGTTTAATTATTTGTATGTATATGTACTCTTTGCCTCGTAGAAATGAAAGATTATTCGTTTGAATTTGAGCATATGGGTGAAAATCCCTCTCTCTCTCTCTCTCTCTCTCAATTAGAAAAATATGGAGAGAAGACAAAACAGCAAAAGCAAATATAAAAAGAGAATATGATGATACATGGACTACTTTATGGAACACTATCATAAAGAAAAGATTGTGAATAAAATACAACACGAAAACCAGAAACTCGCAAACACTCTTGCAAGTAAAACCTTAAAGCAAGAGAAAAATAAAGCGAATAAAAAAAAAACTGTTACAAAAAGCTATATCTATAAATAGAAAAAACACACACATGAATTCATTGAAAATATATGACTGTATCTAAAAACTCCAAACCAAACAACCAAAAATAGCCTTTTTACTAATATTTTTAATTATTATTATATCCGACCTAAATAATATTTCACTAAACTTGACAAAAAAAAAGCTCGTTACTATACTTTTTCTTCCTCTGATGCTCTACAATCTACATGTTCTTACCTCATAATTTATGCGTCACTTCACCGATTCTTATCGAATCCCAAATTCTTTGTTTTACTTTGATCAAATCTACTTTTGGAGATTATATGGTCTGCAAAGTTATATAGTAGTGCCTTAGCCACGGCACACAATTTCATGCTACCAAACAAACCACGTTTTTGTGTCTCTTTCTTCTTATACTTTCTCTTTCTTCTTCATCCTTACTTCTACATGATTTTTTTTTATCTTTAATCGCCCTTTAATAGTAATGTTTTGGTTTGATCAACAAAAAGAATATTAATAGCTAACATGGTAATTCCATATAGTTCCATTTTTTTTTTCGTTGAGAAAAAAAAGAAGAAGATGAATTTCAATAGTAGCCCCACAAGCTCTCTCCTCCTCCGCCGCCACCGCCGTCTGAACTCACCGGCGAGTAATACTCATCGGAGAGCGGCGGAGACTCGACCATCCGCGGCGGAGAGAGAAGCATTCCCTCGGCCATCTCCGCGAGCAAGCTCGGCATTGCGAATATCGCCTCCTCATCCAAAAACTCTCCTCCGAACCCGCCGTCGAATAACTCCGAGGCCTCCGCGCTGGCCCTCCGATCCTCCTCCTCCGCCGGCGCCGCGAGCTCGGCCCTCTTCCCGGCGGCGGCAGCGGCGGCGGCGGCGCGTATGTCGCCGGAGGTCGCCGTGGCGGGGACGGGGTAGGTCCCGGCGGAGGCGGGGAAGTTGAGGATCGCTTCGCGGCCCTTTAGGGCTAGGGCTGCCACGTCATAGGCCGCGGCGGCCATCTCGGGCGCCGGGTAAGTCCCGAGCCATATCCGAGTCGTCTTTTTGGGCTCTCGGATCTCCGACACCCATTTTCCGCTCCGGCACCGGATTCCCTTAAACCTAGAGTGCTTCCCGGAGATAGTTGACCCCATGTTGCTTGATGAGGTATTACTATTAGTAGCGATATTATTACTACTATTACTAGCTTCACTAGTGTGATAAAATGTGAGAGAAGTATTATTATAATGTTTGTGGTGTAAATTTAATTGTTGTTGAATAATGGGAAGAGAAGAAGAGGAAGAAGAAGAAGAAGGTTGGTCAATATTTATTAGGTTTGGTTGGTCTTTTGATGTTTGGACGTTATAAGGATTGTTTTGGTCAGCCATGGAAAGAACTCATAATAAAATAGGGTGAGAGAATAAGGGTTATTAGGAATAGTATTGGTTTAGAGATTTTGAGGACCCATATAAGGCAAGTATTCGTATATATATGCATAAAGATTACAGGCTTTTTTTTGAATGGAAAAGTATAGACATTATAATGCGTGGGGATTTCGCGGTTGATACCGCATATATCAAAAAGGGGATTGACAAAATAGATGAAAAATATTTATATTACTCAATATTGTGGTATAGCAATATAAATGTATATATGCAAACACACACTATGGTGCAATTGGGAATGTACTGTTTAGGTTTTTGGACATATGTTAATGTTCATAGTGGGAGAGCATGATATTTCGGAAAGTGGGATAACTATTATAATACAACTACCTAAACATATAAACATAGGAGAGTTCAATTGTCAAAAAAAATCTTTATAGGTAAATTTTAAAATAAAATTTTAAAAGGACCAAAAATTAAATTTAAGATAAAACTTTATCTTTATTATAGCTACTACGATTAACAAACAAAAAATGTTACAAAAAAAAATATATTGGAAAAGACTAAAAGGCAAAAAAATTAAAAAGTTATGGGACCATGGATGTATTTCGGCCGCTACATGTGCTATAAGTGTCTTAAAATCATGTGAGATAGAATAGCAATAATACCAAACTAAAGTGTATGGTCATGAGTGTGACTAAATGAGGTTGATATTTTGAGAGCGAAGGCACAATATTACAGAACGAAAAATAACACACGCATATATGCAGTATATTAGCTATCAGCCTTTGCTAGCTCTAGCTGTATAGCCTAAAGAGACCTCAACTTTGGACGTTTTTAATGCGTTTTCATTTAATCCAACTTGTGTTGTGTGTCTCTCGTGTAACGCGTCGTGTTTTTTTTTTTTTTTAATCGTTTTTTCCAATATACGGAAATTGTGCTTTTTTGTGCATTTATTGCCATGCAAACCTAGGATTTGAATGACGACCAGAAGTACTGTCTATATTTTAATCATCATACAGTACTAGATAATTAAAAAAAATGTATATATAGATATAGTACTAGCCAAATGACATGTTAGTAATCTGGGGGGTCAAGTTATATAGACAAACACAAACATACGTTAAATATTACGAGAAATTTAGTAGAGAATAATTGCATATAATTTTAAGAAAAAATAGTTATTTCAAACTAATTTTCCATTCTATTCAAGATTTTGAATTTTCAGTTCTTTAACAAAAGGGTGTTCTAGTTAAGAAATAAAAATGAAACCTGCGTTTTGCAAAGTAACAACATTTGATATATGTTTCAAATATAACCATTAACCGAAACAAACGTGATAAATTTAAGAGATTACCCTTATTAACTACCAATAAAATAAATAAATAAAAAACCAAATAAACCGCATATTTGACTTCCACACATTTTAAAATCCAGCAGAATTTGAGGATAGCCAATCATACACGGAAAAAATAAACTAGCTGAAAATAATAAGAAATTTATAACTTATTATCCAATTCCAAATATCACGTTTTGGATATAGCCAATTGGAAACTTTTAGGAAAATAGTCAAACAGATGAGATGACACTTGAATAACTCAGCCAAATTTCATATTTTGTCCTTCAAGCCGTTTTTTTTTTCTACAGTAATTCATCACTTTCTCTCTCATACAGTTTTTTTCCATCATCAAAACTTCAAAAATCCATATATTCCTCATATAAACTCGAAATTGAGTGACTTTGATTTTTTTCATCATCAAAACTTCAAAAATCCATATCTTCCTCATATAAACTCGAAATTGAGTGATTCCAAATCCTACGGATTCGTAGCGAGGAGAGCTTCAAAAATAGACCCATTGTTTTGGATGAAAAATCCTATCTACTACCAAAGAATTCTGCCGGAGTTCACTATTGGTACATTAATTGTCAAAATTTTAAATTATTTACATTTTTTTGTTAATTATAAAATGTTTAATATAAGGATATATAAGTCAAATATAATTGTCATTGGCTATTTTCCTAAAAGTTTGCAAACGTTGGCTACATTCCAATTTTATAGTTTAGTTAATTTAGCTACAAATCTACAACGTCCAAATAATAACCTATTCAAAACTTTAAGTCCTTAATTTAGAAGGTTAATATTATTAGAATAATAAGGGTATTTTGGTCGAAGTCTCTTTTGCTTACACTATTTGTTTACTTCTCTTGTAATACTTCAGATACTTTTGCACATATGAAAACCTAGCCTCCTTTTGTCTCTCCCTCTCCCAAATTTCTCTTCCTCTTCTCTTTACAAATTCTACAATTATTGGTTAATATATGTTAACAGCACTATATAAAAGTACATATTGGTTAATATTGCGGAGGACAAAATCGGAATACAAAATCTGAATCAATTGTCACATCATCATAAGAGCAACTCCAACCCATTTTATATATTTGGTGTTGAAATCACACAACTTTTGTGTTGATTTAGTACCAATTTTTTTTTCAACTCCAACCACAACACCAAATTTCACACTAAAAATACTATTCACTATTATTGTATTATTAAAATTATACTATCTCTTTACCAATATTTAACAAAAACTAAAATAAAAAAAAAATTGAAATAAAAATTACAGTACTAAAAAAAATATTACATTTAAATAATTCAACATAAAAAAACATACATTTGAAAGATAGATTACATTGTACTAATTATCGGAATTGGTATATTCGTTCCACAAGTGCTCAATTAATGCATTTCGAAGTTGGATACTATATTCGACCCAAATATGCATGAATTTCTAGTAAAAGAAAAAGAAAAAAATTATGCAAAAAAGAGCACAGTCGAACCAATAAACAACAAGGAGAAGGTTCCCAATATCATGGATCTCAATATCGAGCATCTAATTATCAACGAGATCAAGCTCAGGGAGATCAAGCTCAGAGAGATCAAACTCAAGGAGATCAAGATCAAGATTTTACTCAGTATTATAATTATCTTGACGGAACTGGAAATAATTTTTCCGGTTATTAAATTGTGTTTTAAGTATTTACTATGTCTTTTAAATTATGTTATTGTTTTTAGTTTTTATTTTATTTTGTGTGTTTAATTTAAACTTTGTAATCTATGTTTAATTTTTTTATGTTTTACTTGAAGTTTATTTTAACGTGTTTTTTGTTCAATTTTTTAGTTTTGGTGTTTTATACATATTTATAGGGTTAATATATACATACATATATATATATATATAAATAATTAATGTTTAATGTGTTATTAAAAGGATTAAAAAAAAAGGTTTACTGTGTGATACAGTGCCACTGCAAATACAGCGTGACACTGTATCACACTATATTTGCTGATGCAAATAGAGTGATGTTGGAGCATATCACACGGCATATTTGGTTGGATGCCGTGTGATAGGAGATGCTCTAAATGACCATTCTATAAAAAAAATCTTGAAACATTGACTAGTTTGCAATCTCAACACTTCAAATGATTTATTCGGTGTTTCCTTAACAAAATAATTAAAATTAGACATTTTCTAAATTATTTTTTTACGATGTCTTTAAATTTTTTGACACTGTATATATAGTTTATTGATCTTTGTATATATTGTCAGGGTAGAAATATGCTGACACATCTATTACCTGCATATTTAAATAAATTTTTATTTGTTTCGTTAATTTTAGATAAATTTTGACTATTTTACAAGTTTATATATTTTAATAGCCATATTAAGCTTGAAGATCTTAATTTTAACAACTTAAATTCTGCATTTTATAATAAATGAGACACTTGAGTGTGGTAGTATATATATTTAAATTTGAATCTGATATTTTTTTCAATTTAACATTAATTTGATGTAAACATTGCAAAACTTTATTTACTTTATAAAATCATAAATTTTTAAAGTTCACATTATATAATGTTAGAGTGGCCTATGATATTCTCATAATTAGGACTATCTCACATATAGATATTACGAAACTACTTTTACTCGGAAAGTTTGACCACACTTTTTCTATATTTCCAATTTTGTGAGTGACTACTTAATATCTGATATTCATTTATAGTGTTTTTTTTTTTTTTTTGGTTATAGCCACTTGTAGATTTTGTGTCTACACTAGAAATTAAATTTTCTGGTTCTGACTTCTATTTTTTTCATCTCCCCTTTGACGGCCGACTTACCATATGATAGTCAAAGCTTTCCTTCATTTTGACAACCACTCTTCGAATTTACCCACCAAAGTTTGTTGTGCTGTCATATCCTAAGAAGAGGGGAGGTTTTGATATTTTGTTTTGCGGGTAAGTTATAATTTAATCGATTTCAATTTACAAAATATTAATTTTAATATTGCACAAAATATTATAATCAAAAGATTAGAACAAGGTGATTTTTATAGACAATGATAGGGCATAAGCGATCTCGTAAGTTGTTGATAGTTAGAATTGCGTTCTTCCCTCTTGACTTTTTTAGACTGATAAATTTTCTGCGATGAAAAGAAAACTAGCATAGCGAGTTAAATTATAAGTGAGTTAAACAATGACAACTCTTAAAATTTTGCTTTATATAAACCCGCCATCATAATATATATAATAACATTTTACCTTTTAACTACTTAATCTCTATTATTTCATTAAGACCACTATTTTATAAACTAGCCCGCTTGGTGGGAGGGGGTTTTCAAATTGTGATGCCAAATCTTTAGAAAAGATGTGGTTTTAATATCTATCATATATGGTTACCTAATATTAATGGTTTTTATAAACCAACAGTTCATTCTAAAACTATTTTTCTCTAATCTTGTATGGTCTAATTTTTTAAACTATCTAAAACGGTCCAACCAATTTAAGGCATGTGGGCTTGGTTTTAGATGGAACCCCACACCTTTAAGATGGTATCAGAGCGGGGCCCATTCTCGGTAGTGGGCTACCTGATCGGGCCTATACTTCACGCTTCCAGTGCCCGTGCCAATGTGTGTTTGTGCCTGTGCGCGTGAGAGGTTGTATCAAGGATAGTCCCACATCGACTGGGTATTACGATCATGGGCTCTTTATAACGCTTGTGGGTTACTCCTCTAATTACCAAGCTTGGTTTTAGATGGAACTCCACACCTTTAAGATGGTATCAGAGCGGGGCCCATTCTCGGTTGTGGGCTACCTGATCGGGCCTATACTTCACGCTTCCAGTGCCTGTGCCAATGTGTGCCTGTGCCTGTGCGCGTGAGGGTGTGTATCAAGGATAGTAACGACTAGGTATTACGATCCTTAGCTCTTTATAAGGCTTGTGGGTTACTACTCTAATTGCCAAGCTTGGTTTTAGATGGAACCCCACACCTTTAAGAATATTAAAATTGCGCTTTAGATTTGACCAGTCTCGTCCAAATATTTATAACTTTAAATTTATATTATTAGTTTAGGACATCTAAACTTAATAATTTGAGTTGAACATATTAACGATAGATTATTTATGTTAATTCTTGATATATTTAAACTCTTATTTTATTTAATAATTTGTATAAATAAAATTCAAATGAACCAAACAGGTCTAAAATGGGGTTGTGTGATCCAGTTTGGTTTTTTTACCTATTTGGTGTAAAATTCCTGTTTTTGATTTTGTTTGATATTTTTTCTTTGGTTGTTTTTCATGTTGTTGTAAAGAATTTTAGGTTTTGTATTTTCCTTAAAAAAAACTAAGGAAAATAAAGTAATTGATCATATTTAATGAGCCAAAACTCATCCGGGACAAATGGTATTGGCTTAATGGTAGCCGTCCATCCATCCGCGTGTAAGCGGCTTAATGGCTACCATTAAGCCATTAAATGCGGTAGTGACTACCATTAAGCCAATGTCAGCGGAACGGTACCGATTCACATTTGCCAGTGGTCCCAAATTGTACCGTTATGCAGTATTCTATTGATTTGTAACGTTAAAAAATTGTAAGAATGAATTTCAGCCATTGAAAATTTAATTTAATTTAATTTTTTTATTTCTTAACGGCTTAATGGTAGCCGTTAAGCACTTCCGTTAGCTACCGCTACCGTTAAGTTAACGGTAGCAATTAATGGCTTAACGGTAGTACCGCTACCATTAAGCCGGTGGTAAAGCCTTAACGGCTAAATGGTAGCCAATGGTGACCGTTTGTACACCATGAGCCAAAACTAAGATTTTAAATTTATTATTACTTTTTAATATTTTATATTTGTCAACAGTCAAAGGTATTATATGTTGGCCATATATATATGGCGTGGCTATGAAATGTGAGTATTAATATGGCCAGCGGTGACTACTGTACTGCATGGCTCTAAAAGTCAAAACTCTCGGACTTATTGCCTCTCCGACATGGCGTTTATACATCAACGAGTCACTTTCTCTGTTTGAATATTTTCATGCAATAAAATACCTCTGAGCTTCTGATACTTTTGTGCTACACGTTTGAAAACAGTATAGCAATTTGCTGGGCCTTAATCATGTTAGGGAAAAAAAAATCGGAGTATAAAGAGGTCAACATAATGAGTTCGACAAATTAAGAAATTGACTGTAAAAGGCCTCAAAGGTGATCTCGAATTGCAATTAAGTCTCTTTTTTTTTTTTTTTTTTTTTTAAATTGAAGCTCCTTTATATAGAAAATCTCTATTTACAAGTAAATGATTATTTATAAAAAGAATTTAAACTCAAACGAAGCGTATTCGATCAAATTAAAAATATCTGAATTTTCATCCGAGATTTTAAATGTTGGCGATGGTACTATAGAAGGAATCAATTATTTGGAAAATGAAGATGCAACATGGATAAAAATACCTGAGAAATATTTATTACATTATGATTCAGATCCAATAAAAAAAAATTCAAATACAATATACATTTTCTTTCTAATTTTAATAATATCAAATATTTAAAACAACGTACAATTGTAGCCCCAAGAAATAAAACCATTGATAAAATAAATCAATACATTTTATCATTACTTCCCACCGATTCCAAAACTTACTATAGTTGTGACACAATTTCACCGTCACATGGAAAAGTGGACGAACTAAATCTTTTATATCCCGATGAATTTTTTAATACACTCAATTTCAATGGATTACCACCATATGAATTAACTCTAGAAAAAGGCACAGCTATCATGTTATTAAGAAATTTAATTCAATATCTGGGACTATGTAACGGAACCAGACTACTAATCACACAATTGACAAACAAAATAATTGAAGGACAAATAATCAATTCTAATATTATAAATGAAAAAGTCTATATTCCTAGAATACAGATGACAGTTAATGAATCGAAATGACCTTTTATTTTAAAAAGAAGACAATTTTCAGTCCAAATTTCATATGTCATGACAATAAATAAAAGTCAATGACAATCTCTTGATAAAATTAGTTTGTATATAGATAATGAAATCTTTACCTACGGTCAATTATACGTAGCTTTGTCGAGAGTTAATGGATTATTTATATTAGTTCATGAATCCATTAATAAATATCCAAATCATGTAAAAAAAAATATTGTGTATAAAGAGATTCTCAATACTAGCAAATAATTAAAGAGACATCACACCTATGTAATTTCGTATTCATACCTACATGTTCCATTTATTTGAGTGGACACATAATAGCTATACCAATAAAAAAATACCATATATTCATGTACAATATGATTAGCACCAGTTTTACTCTAGTTAGCAGGTCAGCAAAGAGTAGCTGGATTACAAAACATGGTCATATCTTCTTTTTTTTTTTTCAAATGACAGGTAAAATAATTTTTTAGTCTAAAAGATAAATTCTTAAAATAATTATGGTCAAATATCGCATCGTACATTTTTTTTCCTTCCTTTTCTCATTTCACAGCAGCATTAATGCTGTCATCCATTGCAGTGCAATGAACATTAAGATATCATGCTAGATCAACTTCTTTTACAAGTAATACTATATATGAATATCGTTTTTATAAGTGACTACTACTTTTATTTATATATAATAGTAATGTGAGTTCGAAATATTTGTTCATAGATATAATTAAGACTCTAATAAACATCATCTAAATTATGTTTGTTATTGAATTTGGAAACAAAGTTTTTAGTTACATACTATAAATAAGTTTATATTACTATTTTTGTTGATTTTGAATTGTCTTCTTTTACAGAGGTGATAACTTACAAAATTTCGTTGTTGGAGATACTAGCGACATAATTCGATGAAGATACCTTGATATCTTTTGTTCTTTTTATTATGCTTGATTTTTCGTATCAAATACGAAATTGTTATGTTTAGATGTCATAAATTGTTACTGTTAGATGTTCATCAGTATGTTCAACACAAATATATCTCTCTCTAACCAATTAAAAAAAATCATTTTTTTGTTCACGCTGAAGGTCTTATGTGAATAAATAATTATTGTGAAGGTAAGTTCTTTTATATTCAGCTTTCCGATGTGAAAGTTAGATAAAGTCTATATAAACATATATATGTTTGAGAAAATCAAGCTTAATTACTTTAAGAAATAAATTCCGTTTATTTTATTTATAGTTCAATACAAGCACAAATTATTATAACATAAGAAAAAAATCACTTCAAAAGAATAAAAAATTATCGTCTCATTTATTAGACAAACACTAAATTTATATCCTAAGATATAAAAATTAACCCGTTGATAACGCGCAGGCAACTAACTAGTTTCATTTAATATCTGGACATATTCAACATAGATGGATCCTTTTGTCATTCCTAAGCCCAAATACTATTTAAGTCCAACAATCCAATATGATATAGAAACAAATTTCGTTTGTAATGAGACGTACTATATACATGCTATAGTTGACGATAAAGCTCTGTAAAAATTAATATCCTTGTTATCGCTTAAAAACAAAATTAATTAATTGTATACTATTTGATTCTCTGAGTGAGCAAAAAAGATAAAAGCAATGACACGTTTAGGAGAGAGAAATGTAAAACTAATCGGCTAATTTCACGTTTGGATAAAACTAGATTACATTCTTTCCGCGAAAACCCTCGGAACAAATTAACTATTTCCCCGTAATTATTTGTAACAACTTCGAAGGAAATTAATACACGTGCTAATGTATTTTATCCTTCTATCTCTCTATATAAACTCAACCCATAATTACAAACATTTTCCTAATCCTTCATCAACTTTTTTTTTTCTTTCGAAAAAAAAAATGGCAGGTGGTTTCGCTGTTGAAACCGGAAAGAGTAAAGAGCACCCTGGAAATCTCACTCCTAGGGTTTTGTGGACTTGCATTTTCGCAGCTTCAGGAGGTTTAATTTTCGGATATGATCTTGGTATTTCAGGTAATAATATACACATCACTTTCAGTTTCAACGTCGCTCTTTTCCCCAAAAAAAAACGACGTAATTATATAAAAACGACTTGTGTTTACATAAATAATCAGGTGGAGTGACGTCCATGGACTCGTTCCTGGAGAAGTTTTTTCCGGCAGTGTACGTGAAGGAATCGATGGTCCGGCCGTCGGACGATCAGTACTGCAAATACGACAGCCAAACGCTGACGCTTTTCACGTCGTCGCTGTACTTGGCGGCGCTGGTTTCGTCGATATGTTCGTCGACGATAACTAGGGTTTTGGGTCGGAGAATCACCATGCTCTGCGGCGGAGTTCTCTTCCTCTGCGGAGCTCTCTTCAATGCTTTCGCCTCCGGTCTTTGGATGCTCATCGTCGGTCGGATCTTCCTCGGTTTCGGAATCGGATGCACTAACCAGGTTCAAATACATTATGCTTTTTTTTTTAATTCATAGTGTTGATTATTTGGTTTTTGTTACTCACTTCTAGGTATAGTGTATTGAGATATTGAGTGAATTGCATTCTTAATTTATTCTCATTTCTTTTTTCGTTGATCATTTGAGTGTTTTTAACTTCTTTTAGGTCATTTCTCATGGAAATTTAAAAATATTTCATTTTCTTTTTTTATCCTTCGAATGATTTAAAGTCTTGATTTCCCATGGAAGTTTTAAATATTTCCTTTTGAACTTTAAATTCCATCTTATTTTCCTCCATTTGTTGAAAATTTTAAGTTTGAATTTTTTTAGGTTGTTTCTTATCGTACTTTAAATATTTATTTTCATATTATGAACTTAAAATCAACAACTTTTCTCTCCTTTTATTAGGCTTTAAATATATATAATAATAATAATAATAATATTACATTTCTTTTGTTAAGTGACTGTGGAGTATAATATTAATATGCTTCGTTTGGTCTGATAAAAAAGAAAAAAATACTTGGTTAGGGAGTGAGATGGTTCATAAAGCTACCTTCATTCATATAAACTAATCCCTGATGTGCCCTAATTAACTAATAATACTGTCACGTAATATTTAGGTCTTAAAATTAATAAACAAAATTTATAAATCCATGCATATATATATATATATATATATATATATATATATATATATATGCTCAATTAGCTAGTGACGCATATATAAATATCAAACAAAACTCCTTAACACCGCGAAGCCCTAATCAAACATGCTGTTCCCTTTTAATTTTATTCATTTCCTTCTATAGATTTTTAGTCTAAGCAGTTGATGTCTCCTTAATCTATAGTTTATGTTAAACTCTTCTTAAACTGGAATTTAGACACACGTGTCCTTGATCATCACAGTCGGTGCCGATCTACGTGTCGGAGATCGCTCCGGCGCGGTACCGCGGAGCCCTAAACATGCTGTTCCAGCTGACGATAACGATCGGGATCCTGGTGGCGAATCTGCTGAACTATTTTTTCTCGCGGATCTCCGGCGGGTGGGGGTGGCGGCTCAGCCTCGGCGGGGCGGCGGTCCCCGCCCTCGTCCTCGTCGCCGGAGCCCTGACCCTACCCGACACGCCCAACTCCCTCCTCGAGCGCGGCCGCCCCGACGAGGCGCGGGCCCTACTGGCCCGCCTCCGCGGCGACGATGACGTGGCGGATGAGCTGGCGGAGATGGCGGCCGCCGGAGAGGCGGCGAGGGCGGTGACGAGGCCGTGGAAGGCTCTGTTGGAGCGGAGGAACAGGCCTCAGCTCGCCTTCGCGGTGGCGATCCCCGCGTTTCAGCAGCTCACGGGGATGAATGTGATCACGTTTTACGCGCCGGTTTTGTTTCGGACGATCGGGTTCGGCGCCGGAGCGGCGTTGGTCTCCGCGGTGGTCACCGGACTTGTCAACACTTTGGCCACTTTTGTGTCTATTTTCACCGTTGATAGGGTTGGGAGGAGGAAGCTGTTTCTTGAAGGTGGTGCTCAGATGTTTATCTGCCAGGTAAAATTTAAAATATTTACCTACTGTGGGCAGTAACGGATCTAGAAAAGCTTACCGGGGCAAATTTGAAAAAAAAAAAACAGGAGGCTAGTTTGAAAAACAAAATTTCAAGTGAGGCTAATTTGTAAACTTTTAAGGTAATTTTTTTTTTAAATGGACTAAAAAATCTAGGGGTTACGTGACCCCCCGGATCCCATGTATATCCGTCTTTTATCTCTAAAAAATTATCTTTATTGGATACTAATCCTTAATGTTCTCTTATGTACTAGATATAAGATAACATACGTACATGAATTTCAATATTTGTTTGGTCTTACTATTTTTAATATCTATCTTATTAAATATAGCACATAATGATAATTGACTAGACAAAGTACTAAATTATTTTTAGTCGTACTTCATATCCTTCTCTCTCGTCATTATATACTACTTCGTCACGGTACTCAACTTCGTGACATAGTTAGATTTTGTATTCTACTTATTATTCAATAATTTAAGAAAATAACTCAATTAAGTGTTCTAAAAATATAATAGTTTGGCTATATGTTTTGATTGATTCATTAGACTTTTTAATACGCCAAGTGATCAAATCAATAATAATTAAAAAAAAAAAACCAAATTTCTTTTCCAGGTCATCATAACGATCGCGATTGCGGCCAAATTCGGGGTGAGCGGAAACCCGGGGGAGCTCCCAAAGTGGTACGCGTACGGCCTCGTGGTCATGATCTGTGTCTACGTGGCAGGCTTCGCGTGGTCGTGGGGCCCGCTCGGGTGGCTGGTCCCGAGCGAGATCTTCCCGCTCGAGGTCCGGTCCGCGGCCCAGAGCGTGAACGTTTCGGTGAACATGATATTCACCTTTGCCATCGCTCAAATCTTCACGGCGATGCTTTGCCACATGAGGTTCGGACTCTTCGTGTTCTTCGCGTTCTTCGTGGCCGTGATGAGCGCTTTCGTCTACAAGCTCTTGCCAGAGACAAAAGGCGTCCCAATCGAGGAAATGGCCGCCGTGTGGCGCGAACACCCGTATTGGAGGCGCTACTACGAGGACGAGAAAGAAGAAGAGGTCAAACAAGTGGGTCTTTGAGTAATTTAATTTATAATTTCATGTCTTATGATAATTAAGTGGAATTTTTGTTTTTTTGGTTACATTTTTATTTATTTATTATGTTTCATGATTTTTCAGCTGAATAAGACTGTATGCATGTTTAAATGTGTTCTTTTTAAACGTGCATGGAATGATATTGAATAAGAGAGTGGATTTTTTAAGTCTTGGGCCTATCTATCTGCCAATTTGCCTGGGTAATAACATTTTTCTAATGTTCAACTAAAGTATAATTTGGACAAATATACTAATTGAACATTGTATCTACTCTTTTGTACGTCCTTAGCTTTATTTTTTCTAACATTTGAGCTTATTTCTTTGTTTTCCTCAAATCTCAGACCCATTTTCTCTTACAATGTATTAGCTCCGCCATTTTATTTCACTTCCTCTACACTTCTTCTTGTTCGCGACATCCAGGGCTTTGATGGAAATTGGATGTGATAGAAATTTATGATGTTTCTTTAAATTTATATGTCATGATTTACGGATATTTTTATGTGCAATGTCTTCTACAAAATCTGAATCATACGTCGAAACTAACCAAAAAAAAAAAGGAAAAAGGAAAAAAAAAAAAAACGCATGTGATTAGGCCAAACTGAGATGTTGATAACCTTGAGAATATTGTGTGATTTAAATTGACAAAAGTTTTTTAAAATAATAACTATTCACATCTTCGACCACGTACGTCTCTCAAACACAACATATATTCCTTTATCGTATTTTATTTATTATTTCGTTTCTTCCGATGCACGAATCTTGTTAATAGACCAATGAAATGGTGGAGATATAGAAAGAAACCAGTAGAGAGAATGTTTAAAACTCTATACAGCATTTAACGCCTTTGACCAGTCGTTACTTATTGGCGACGAAAATGGATAACTTTGCATAATGTGAACGTAAAGAGCACGCTTTTTAAGCATGATAAAGATAAATAAATAAAACAAAAAGCTTGAAGTCAACTAATATCTTTGAATAACCCACAAATGATCGACCTTTTACATTGAAGACTAAAATAGCACAACCGTCTCAAACAAAGACTACATACATGGGTGGTATTTTTTTTTTGTAAAGGCAAATCGTTGATGTCAAAATCCACTTGACTTGATCGAGTTTAATTGAAACGACAACTTTATATTACAACTTTTATATTCTATCATTATTCATTATGGGTTATTACAAAAGTGTGGGTGTCTTTTCCTTTATTTTATTATCTATTTATTTATTATTATTATTTTTTTGTTCCTATAAATTAGGTGGGTTAGGAAAGCCCACAAGATTCCGCTAAGAAGAAATCAAATTTTAGCAAATTAGAATGTTCTTCACGCAAATTTTTTTTGAAACTGAAAGTGATGGTGTCTCAACTTTCTAGAGAATTTGGAGTTGGTCAATAACGAAAAGCTGTTCTAAATTGTGTTCAGTGGATTTTAGTTTGACCGGAAAGTGAAATCGACCACTACTATTTCATTGCTTTCAAGCAATATTAGCAAAGCTCCGTGTGTTACTCTTTAAATGCATTCATATTTCACACTAATGTGACGTAAGAGAATTATAGAAATATAAGTAGGTATGTATACGTAGTGAGGTCCTTAACAAAGCCATCATCTTCTTCCTCTACTGTTTTCTTTAATAATTAATTATAAACGAAACTTATTTGTCACGTGGCTCTTAAAATTTATGAGCTATCTCAAATATTAATATATTTTTATTAGAGCATGTAGTCCCAAAACTTTGATAATTTGATGGTTATTAAATGACTAATATGCAAAAAAAATAATAAAAAAAAAAAAAATCAAGGGGCTGATTTATAAATTTTTAGGGCAAAAAAATTGTCAATTATTCACCTTTTGAAATTAAGTTTAATTTAATTTAGGCATGTTGTTTCGATTGTTATAACAGGAATTATAATTAATTTTCTATCATAATTCTCAAGATCATTCAGTCCCGCCGAGCTTCTAGGTCATGAAGAAATGTTTGCATATCGGCCAACTTGTGTTGAACGTAAAACTAACGTTTGGTTATGGACTTATTACGTTGGTTTAGTCTATGCACGATTCATGGTTAAATATTGGACATTATTTTTTTTTTAATTGCATTGACGACTTGACTGACTTTTCTATATAGTAATAGTTATAATAACCATTTGATATGACCAATTCAAACTTGACAGAACTTTCCAATATTGTGTGATCAAATCTCTTTGCATGCCGTAATAGCCGTAAAGGCATTTATCTCCAACTAGTGATGTCACATTGGTATAAATTTTCACCCTTTGAAATTAAGTTTAATTTAATTAACTCTCCTTCTAAAATAAATATAAAAAAAATATGGCAAGCATAAACAACTTACAAAATTATTAAAAAAAAAAAAAAATTGAAGTTGCGCAACAATGATCGTTTTTGTGATTAGAAATGTCAAAGTAGCATTCAATTAGAGATGAAAAAGCAAGACTATTACCGTGATCATGATCAATTTTCATTTTAAAATTTTTGATAGGATAATATATTATATTACACACGCAAAGTATTTGTTAACTATCATATTGAAATTATGTCATTGGTTGGTCTTTGTATTTAATGTAAGTAATCATAATGTGCACGAAAAGTACAAGCTCACGTGAAGTTATGTCTTTTGAACATATATAAACAGCGGTGAAAAAAAAGGTGAGTATGAGCGCCGAAATTGTTGGAAATCTTCTATCTTTTACTTAAAAAGTTATCACAGCAATTATAGCAAATAAACTATTTGAGAGAATATCCACATGCAAAAACGATCAAATAAATAAATAAAAAGAACCGAAGTATTAAATGAGTTCCCTCGCACTGACTCTCAGAAATAAACATTATTATCCTAGATATATAATATTGCATGTTTGTACTATCACTTCAATCATATTTTTTAAGTACTTTTATTTCTTTTTTCCTCAACCATACATAGGACATAGTACTAAATAATAAGCACTACAGTTACTATCATTGTTTTTTTTTTTTTTTTTTTTTTTTTTTAAACTTTGTTTATATGTATCAGCGTTAATGAGAATGGAAAAAAATTTGAGTAATGAAGATCACAAAGTAGAGTCGTATACGAAGTTTATGGGAATATTACCTTTTCATGCACCGTCCAAAAGCCAAACCAATGGGACCATATTAATATATGCCTTATAACTCATGACCTCTCTCTCTCTCTTGGACTAGGTCCATCAAAATATATATACATACTAAATACGGCTATAATATCTATATGTTTATTCCACTCCTACCCTATCTTATTCGAGTGTATTTACTATTCCCACAATATCTGTAGATTTATCTCATAAGTAATTGTAATGTGTACTAGTGTTTTATTTGTTTTATATATATGTCGACTGAAGCTAGTCAAATGAATATGATATGATTGCAGTTGTTTGATATATCTATGAAGTTGACATGTATGGAACATTTTATTCTATATATAGGTGTTTATAATTAGGTAAATGATTCATTTGGTATTATAAGAGATTTAATTAGGCTTTTCCTTTTGATATTTTTTTAACGCATCATTTAAAAAACCAAGTATTTTACACTAGCTAATATAATTATTATTTATAAAGAAGAGAATATATTAAATAGTTAAATGTTTACTCTCGATTAAAATATGTTTTCTTTTTGTATATAATTTTCCATCATGATCCGTAGGATGAGTTGAATGTTAAATTTTTAATACAATCTTTTTTTCTATTGGTAAATAGACTTTGAAGGACCTTACATTTTAACAATTAGTATTTGCTTTTAGTTACTTCCTACAAATATTGAAAGCTTCCTAGGAAAGAGTTGCATCAATCGTTGTACACCAATACGTAAGATTTTGATATACTCGACTCAACTTTCTCTTGTTACTATGTTAAGAACCTCGAGAATTCGATATTGTGGGGAATCACAAAAATCACAAAGTATGAATGTCTTGTGAGACTTTAGTATAGAAATTAAGAAAAATAATCATGATTTTTATGATCAAGGTTATTATTTATAAAATTAAATAATTGAAACGCACCAAAAAGTCGCACCTAATCTCATATTAGGTGCGACATGTTGCACTAGATACCCACCCAGATAACTAAATTTTTCGCTGAAGTTAAGTGGTATTCGATGCGACAGTGTCGTACTGGATATGATTTCGTCACACCTAATACATTTAGATGCGACGACTGTCGCACCTAAAGGTTTCAAAATTTAAAACGGTCTGAAAAATCCCCCCAAAATTTTTTCGATGTCTGATTTCATATTCGGTGCGACGCGCGCGCTGTCTGATTTCATATTCGGTGCGACGCGCGCCGGGTGCGACATGTCACACCTAATATCCGAATAAGTTTAGGGTTATATATACCCGACACCTCTTCTTCCTCAGTCGATTTCTCTCTCTCTCTCTCTCTCAGCAACTCCCTCTCTGGCGATCTCGGCTCAGCCCCCTCGCCCAACCCCGTCGGCCCGCCCCTCGGCTCAGTCCCCTCGGCCCAGCCCCCGACGAACGTCCCATCCCCTTCCAACCCGCTCGCCGTCCTCCTCCCGCAAGCCCTCCTCGGCCAATTCCGGTAAGCCCATCTATCTCTCACACCCTCTCTCTCAATCTCATTTTATGTCTCCGACCAGCGTCGCCGCCCAACCCTCCCCTCAGCCCACCGCTCGGCCCAACCCCTCGGCCCGCCCCTCGGTCCAGCCCCTCCGGCCCAGCCACCGACAGACGTCCCAACCCCCGGCCCAGCCTTCCTCGGCCCAACCCCGCTCGCAGCCGCCCGAAGCAACGAGTCTAGCTCGTCCCCATCCAACCCACTGTAAGTCTCCCTCTCTCACACTCTCTTTCTCACTCTCCCACTCACTGTCTCATTCTTTTCCCGCAGCCCCACGTCGTAGCTCCGCGTTTACTCCGTGTCGTAGCTCTGCGTTATATGTCGCACCCAATATGAAATCACCCGTCAATTTCAAGAATTTTTGTAGCAAAATAGGTGCGAAATTAGGTACGACATGTCGCAGCGAAAAATGTCACACCTAATATGGACACTTTTAGGTGTTACATGTCACACCTAATACCTTTAACGATGAACTATTAGGTGCGACAATGTTGCACCTAAAGTCGCACCTAATAAACTATTAGGTGCGACTTTTGATGTATTTGATGCCTCCATTTGTTCTGGTGAGAGGATATATTATATATATATATATATATATATATATATATAAATTACATAATTTATTCTAGAAATATTACATAATATATCAATTTTTTAATATATAAATACAATAAAAATTAATTAATTATTTTTTAAAATTTATCAAAATACCGCCATTTTCTCAAACTTCAAACATATTAATATACATATTGAGTTTTTTTTTTTAAATGAGGTAAGCCTAACTATAATTAGTAGTTGACTAATTTCGGGTTAATAAATATCAAATTTTAGGACGATTTAGAGTTTGTCATTATTGTAGAGTTTTCCATTTTTTTCTTTCCTTACCGTTCTTTCCTTATTTGGGTGGGCAT
Organism: Urtica dioica subsp. dioica; assembly: GCF_054948205.1. Classification (NCBI taxonomy): domain Eukaryota; kingdom Viridiplantae; phylum Streptophyta; class Magnoliopsida; order Rosales; family Urticaceae; genus Urtica; species Urtica dioica. Next base: position 54,750,144 of record NC_142757.1, on the reverse strand, counting down.
GAATTTAATTTCAAATAGCACTTGTTCGCTATGGTGCCACTGCCAATAACAATAGCGTCACTGTCCACGAAATTTATACGATTTATATCATCATTTGCCGACTAAATTAATGTGATCGATAACTCTGTTGATCTAACTGAGCCACGAGTTTTGTAATATTTTGTCAATGGAAATGAGTTTTGTTTTTTGAGAATTCTATTTCTTTCCAATTTATTTCCCTTTTATTTCGATTGCTCATTAATTTTTGTTTTCTTCTAATTTTCAGAGAATATATAGAATCAAATTAGCTACCAAATTTGTAGTGACGACATTAGGGGAACCAATTTATAAAGGTATAGTACGACTTCAATATTACCATCAATAATCACACTAATAAAATGAGGATTAATTGAAATATCGCTATCAAATCAAGTATACAGATTCTCAATGAAACTTTGACACGTGTGTATAAAGTGGAGGAATCTGCATGTTTTATTAGTTTTATAGCTTAATAAGAAAAATTGTATTTGTTTCCTCTTTGTTTTTTTTTTACTTGAAAAAAAAGCAATGTATTTAATATCTATATATAAGAATATAATTTTTTTTTAAGGAAAGAAAATTGTATTCAATTCAATCTTTTGTTTAAAAAAACAATGTATTGTTCACCATATTAGAAGGAAGAGAATTTAATATCTGCTCCGCGATTTATAAATAAGAGAAGTTAATATGCATGCATTACAATAATAAATATGATTATAAAAGAAGTAATTAGGTTCAAAATGTAATTGTATAAAAATGACCAAAAACGTCCGGGTTGACCTTTGATTTAAATGGATTTTGGAGGTTTCACCAAAGTCAAGCACAGATTTTAATATTGAGGGAATTAATTGTAGTGTGTCAGCTTATTTAAACGGTCCAATCTTCACACAAACACACAGATTCCCACCCAATAAACGCTCTGAACCATCATAATTTAAAGTACGACAATTCTACACATTATTATGGGAAAATTTCACAGTGAGAAAACAATATCATATATATATATATATATATATATATATATATATATATATACACACACATTAAAAGCAATGACATTTACGATAGCAGCTGTATAATTTACTATAAATACAAAATTATGTCGCGCTCAACCGTACTACGGTACTATACAAAGAATTTTGTGATAATAGAATAACTTTTTTAAAAATAAAAATAGTCTTAAAAAATATATATATAGTCCTATTTTTTCGGAAAAGATATTCATATATATATATATATATATATATATATCCATAAATCAATAAAATAACTATTTTTCTCATTTTATTAAATATCAATTAGGAAATTACCCCAAGTAATGCGACTTAATTTCAAGAATATTGTCGAAATTTTATATTTCAAGAATACTGATTTTACATTGTACATGTATATTTTTTTATTAATATATTTTACCGTATTCTCCCAATTTCCTTCAGTCCCCTAATTTTATATATTTTTTTCGTCTCATATATTCTTTGTTGTCATAGCACTCAGTCAAGTTCGACAATAACATTTAAAAAAGCAAAACCCTTGATTATGGATGAAACTATTCAAATTTTAAAAAAAATTGTTAATTTCAAAATTTTAAGAGGTAATTGGCATATTAATATTTTTAGAATTCTTAACTCTAAAAAATTGTTACTTTTGTCAATTTTTCTTTAGAAAAATCAATATATTTAATTTTAAAGACTATAAATAATTAAATATATAAGCATGAGAACGATATTTTATTTATTTAATTTATCTTACAAATTTAGAGGCCAAACGAATAGAGACAAAGAGTTTGGTCACACAAGGACGCTTACACGCTTCCAATATATGAGATATCAGTTTGGAATTTGCACAAGACTCACTCAAGTCCCTCTCTTCAAATATCCATAAATCTCTCTCTCTCTCTCTCTCTCTATTTTTTCTTACATTTTTCTTCCCAAATATATATATATATATATATATATTCTCCCCCACCATAAACATGCCGTTCCAATAATCTAAGAACAAAAAAAAAAAAATAAAAAAAAAATCATATCGAAGTCCTTTATTTAAATCCCCTCCTCTACTCTTCTCTCTTCAACTCAAAACCCTTCTCTCTCTCTCTTTTTCTCTCAATAAAAATGTGTCACTCCACTGCGAATTCTTTACCCAACAAAAACGACAACATAGTCACTCCTCTGCTCCCCAAAACCCCAACACCTCTGACAAAATCCAATCACAAGAACGACAATGCGTTCCTCTCTTTCGTATCTCCGATCGTCACAGAGTCCAAGCGAATCTCCGAGATTTCCATTCCCATGGCGTTGACCGGTCTCCTCCTCTACTCCCGATCCCTGATCTCCGTCCTCTTCCTCGGCCGCCTCGGCGCCGTCCAACTCGCCGGCGGCTCCCTCGCCGTCGCCTTCGCCAACATCACCGCCTACTCCGTCCTCTCCGGCCTCGCCGCCGGAATGGAGCCGATCTGCAACCAGGCCTTCGGCGCCGAGAAGTTCAAGCTCCTCGGCCTCGCCGCCCAGAGGACCTTCCTCCTCCTCATCCTGACCTCGCTCCCGATCGCCGGAATCTGGCTCCAAATCGACTCCATCCTCATCCTCTTCAACCAGAGCCCCGAGATCGCCGCCGTGGCCAAATCCTACATCCTCTTCTCTCTCCCGGACCTCCTCGCTCAGTCCGCTCTCCACCCCATCCGAATCTACCTCAGATCCCAGTCCCTCACCCTCCCGTTGACTTTCTGCGCCGCCGTGGCTCTCCTCCTCCACTTCCCGATCAACTACCTCCTCGTCGTCGTTCTCCGCCTCGGAGTCCCCGGCGTCGCCGTCGCCGCCGTCTGGACGAGCTTCAACCTCGTCCTCTCTCTCCTAGTCTACGTAACAGTCTCTAGGGTTTACGTGTCCACGTGGCCGGGAATCTCCTCGGACTGCCTACGTGGCTGGGGCTCTCTGCTCAGCCTCTCCGTACCGAGCTGCGTCTCGGTCTGCTTAGAGTGGTGGTGGTACGAGATCATGATCGTCCTCTGCGGATTGCTTTCCGATCCGACGGCCACGGTGGCTTCGATGGGGATACTGATCCAAACGACGTCGTTGATCTACATTTTCCCGTCCTCGCTAGGGTTCGGAGTCTCGACCCGGGTCGGGAACGAGCTCGGGGCGAACCGGCCCGATCGAGCCAAGCTCGCGGCCCGGACGGGGATCGTGATCGGGTTCGGGCTCGGGTTGACCGCTCTCGGGTTCGCCTACTCGGTGAGGGACGTGTGGGCCCGGATGTTCACGTGGGACCCGAGGATCGCGGCGGTGACGGCCTCGGCGCTGCCGATCATAGGGCTGTGCGAGCTCGGGAACTGCCCGCAGACGGCTTGCTGCGGGGCGCTCCGCGGGTCGGCCCGGCCCAGCCTCGGGGCCCGCGTGAACCTCGCGTGCTTTTACCTGATCGGAATGCCCGTCGCGGTGTGGCTCGGCTTCTTCCGGGGGCTCGAGTTTCGCGGCCTCTGGCTCGGCCTTCTCTCGGCCCAGCTCTCTTGCGTGGCCTCGATGCTCGTGGTCTTGGGTCGGACCGACTGGGAGGTTCAGGCCCGACGGGCCGAAGAGCTAACCGGGTCGGGTCAGGGTGGTGGGGATGATAGTGTCAAGGTCAAGTTGAGAGGAGAAGAAGAAGAAGAAGAAGAAGAGGAGACTAGTACATTTGACCAAATTTGTTGACCATAGAAAAGAAGAATTATTGATTTTTATTATTATTATTATTATGATAATTCTTGATGTAATTTGTTGATTTTTATTATGTGATGATGATGATGATGATAACTAGGTCTATTAGTGGCTATTATCGTGAGTCGTTGTTGCATGTAGAGAGAAGATGAAGAGTACGGGTTATATATGATTGTTCGTAAAATGGTAGGGAATATATTTCTAATGAAAAGTAGTTTATTTATCTTCTTTTGTTTTTCTCTTTTTTGCAGTTGGCCTTTGTATTGTATGTGAGTTTTTTTTTTTTTTTTTTTTTTTTTTTTTTTTTTTTTTTTTTTTTTTTTTTTTTTTTTCTGTATGTTTCTTCCGAACCATACGCTTATTAATTCCCTATACATTAAATGGGAACAAAACAAAAACATTATCTCTTTGCCTTGTCATATGTATTAACTATCCCTCTCCAAGAAAAAAAAAACTGCTCTAGTAGTAACTAACGTATGGGACACAAAACAATGAATACCTGAATTTGGCGTGAGTAATATTAATATGAACCAAAAAAATAAAAACTAACAAAGGAGATGGACCATATATAGTGGTCATTCAATCCCTACTTGACCCCAACTTGCAATATTTCTTGTCGCCAATGAATAAGTTTGTACTTCCATTATGATATTTTTCCCTCACATTCACTCACCTAAAATCTGAGAATTGGTCCACGTGGCAGTATCTAAAAAAAGTACAACTGCTTCTTTGATGCTATAGACTTTGGTATTATAGTGCATCTTTAATGGCTAATTATAATGGAAGGTTGACTAATTAAATAGCCAGAGATACAACATACATATGTTGAGGATGAAAACTAGTTACAACAGTTGTGTTTTCGATTAACAAATTAGGGAGAGTTTGAAACCTCGAGCAAATTTAGCACTCAGTCCCGAATGTTTTATAATAAAATCTGATTGCAAATAGGAAAAACAAATAAAAAAATTATTTGAAGGTGTTGATGATATGGATCCTGGGGTGATTAGCCCCCCTCGATTTGATGATGATATGCTTGGTTGGTTATTATCTTTATAGTTTTTCGCCGTATTTTAATATTTGTTTGACTAGTCTTTATTATCTTTTATAATATTTTTGGTAATTTTTAGTCATTAAATTATAAAGTCGGTGTGTACTCCGTGTGGTCCTCAAGCCGTATGCTCGAACCTTTTGTCATTTGCATGCCGAGTCGAACCTAATTGGCTAGGTTACCGTTGACAGACAAATATATTACAACACTTGTCCCGGAAAAAATAATGAGTATCGAGCAATAAGGTGCCGACCACTAAGAATTAATTTCTAAGCAGTATTATCTCTAAATACAGACGAATCTAGTAAAAGATAGAATGTAATTAAGGATGTTGAATGATAGTGAAGCTTTCTGGTAGAGTTTGAGTATAAAGTTGTGCATGTCTCTGCTTCTGTCGTTTCCTCATGTATATAGGTATTGAGAGTTAAATACGTGGGTTGACCAGACCCATATCCTGATGGTTTTTCTTGTAAATGCTCCTATAATGGGTGATTATTTTCTCATGTGCTCGAAATAACCGTCGACGTTTGCGTTTTGCTTAAGTTTTATATGTGGCCACATGTTTTATTATTTGACTAGTCTTTGGTTTACTAGCTTCTCTTCTCTTCGAAATTCTGCTCGGTAGACTTCGTTCTTTCCTTATGAACGAGTGTTTCCTTCTTTCAGTGTCCCTAGACTCTAACTTACTCGGGCTCGGTGCTGGATATATATTGTTTTCGGTGACTTCAAGCAATCTACTCGGACTATGCGACTTATGGGAGTAACCGTTGGATAATTTACATTTATTACAATTGTATTGTAACTAATAACCCGTGTGAAAAATAGAAATTGCATTAACCAATAATAGTAAATAATTGTTAATTAATCACTAACTACAATAAAATTTAATTAATATTTGACTTTATTTCTTTATTTTTCTCTCATTTTCTGTCTCTCTCTCTCTCATAGTTATTTTGGGATATCTAATTCAACTTTATTCTTCTTATTTATTTTCACTTATCTCTCACACACACTCTATTTTATTTTATTAATTCATAGCCTAATATGTCAATTTATAATTGTTCACAACGGTTAATATTATTGTTATTAGTAGATATTTGACGTAATTTTCTTATTTTAACAATCACTTGAAACATTCTCTCTTTCTCTCTCTCTCTCTCTCTCATAGTTCATTCAGGATAAATGATTCAACTTTATTCTTCTTATTTTTCTTAACTTCGCTTTCTCTCGCACGCTCTATTTTATTTTATTAATTCATAGCCTAATATACAGTGGCGGATCCAGACTCGGGCGGCGGGGGGGGCAGGGGGGCCAAAACTGAATTTTGGCCGGAAAAAAAAAAAAAAAAAAAAAAAAAAATTTAGCCTGAATTTTTTTTTTTTTTGGGGGGCCCAGGCCTCTTGGGCCTTCAACGTGGGTCCGCCCCTGCTAATATATCAGTTTATAATTGTTCACAACGGTTATTACTATTATTAATAGATATTTTATGTAATTTTCTTATTTTAACCACCACTTGAAACATTCTCTCTCTCTCTCTCTCATTCTATTTATGAATAAAATAGTTTTGAATTTATTTTCCCTATCCCGTTATTTGTTTTCTTTTTGTAGTGCGTAGCTCATTTATTTATTCATAATTGTTTATTATAGTTAATAATAGTAGTTATTAAATAACTCAAATATCAACACAAACCTTAAGAATGAAAATATTCATATTCAAAGAAATTCAATAAAACTTACATACATTAACAACCTAATTTAATTTGATTAAAAATTGAAAGACCTAATGAACATGTACATTAAGTACTCATCTTCAAACAATTTAAAAAATCAAACATATACCCTAAGCATCAACTTTTCGAACTAACCTCGCTCAAACCTCAAATTTGAAAAAAAAAATGATGTAATCCATAAAATTTTAATATGAACAAATTACCTCAAAAGTGTTCGGTGAATTGTAGTTTCAAAACAACCCGCTCAAACATTGACACTGAAAAATTTGAACTACAAATAAACAAAACAAAATTTTCACAACTACAATCGTGTTTATAAACAAATATTTATAATTGTTAATTCAGTGTTGTTTTATAATTATATTTCTGAAAATAAAAATAATGAAATCTAGATATATATATATATATATATATAGAGAGAGAGAGAGAGAGAGAGAGAGACCCTACAAATATGTGGAAGCAAATAAGAATATAATTGGGGGTTTTTTTTTTTTTTGCTTCTAATATTAATAAAAAAAATTGAAAATTATCAAAATAACTAATTAATAAGGTTAAGTTCGGTACAAAAAAATTATGAGATAATGGCCACGCCACCAAAATGACTAGTTAATGAAAAGTTTTGAAGTCGCGCGCGTGTGTGTGATGTACTGAAAAATACCGTTAGTTAAGAGAGCATAAAATAATTAAATGTCCATATAATTGAAACGCCGGCCGCAGAGAAAATTGAATAAAAATATTATCTGAATTCCTCATATAAAACAACGGTCTGTGCCGGCTTGAAGAACATTCCACTATAAAATTAATATTTGAGCCATGAATTGGAATCCAATAATATAATCAGCGTAAGCCAATACCGACAACTTTATTCACATAAAAAAATTGTTAATCACTCCAGTCTTTTTGTGTGACAACGTGATTTGTATGGGATCGATAGGATACCATACAATTATATAAATGAAAGGTTTTTCCGACTATAATTAAAATAATGAAATTTGGCCCAATTACTTAACATAGTCGGATAGTGGCATGCATCACTACTATTGAAGACGAGACAGCTTTAATTAAGTTGTTGGTATAATAGTCTTGTTGATTAATTATTAATATATATATATATATATATATATATATATATATATATATATATATATATATATGTAGAGAGAGAGAGTTTGTGTGCGCGTGCATTAATGCATCAATTTGTGCGATACTTCTATAAGTCTTAAGACAATCTTGTCTTGATTTTTTTTTTCTTGAACTATTGGACAAAGTGAACACTAAATTTGTGATAATATGATCCGTTAGCTACGTTTAATTAGTCTATAAAATAATTGACTAAACTCTACTTTCACTGCTAGCCGTCTACGCTGATCAATTTTATGATATTTGTAGTAGCATCATATTTATTTAATATTATTAATTTGTCCTTTGTGCGTATTACCTAGAATTTTTTTCAATAACCTAGAATATTTTATGTATATTAGGCTTTATCCGCTATAGCCTTATATAATTTATTCATATAGCCTTATATAATTTATTCACATAGCAAACCTATACATCAAAACAATAGACTTTCCGTTTATATTTTTTGTCATCATTTGTGATAGATATACGTACGACTTTCAATCATCACAATTTTATAAATGAAATAATGTATTTATCCGTCAATACATCAATCGCAACTTGTTGCCAACAAACTCTATCACAAATGAATTCCAGTTTTTTTATGAGGACGTATATGACGCACAAAAAAGGTTTGTTTGGATAGCTTAAAACACTTTTTTATTTTATTTTTGAGACGTAGTCACAAACTTCGTATATATACTAGGGCTGTATATCATATAGGGATTTCAATGATCACATTCTTAGTTGACATTATGTTGTTAACTACAATGTTTGTTTTAGATAAAATGTTTTAAAGTGAAAGTTGAGGGCTTATAAAATCTATATTAAACTTCGAATGTCCATACGGCCGAATTGTATATCGTACATCGATCAACTAGTCAGCTACTTCTGGTGAAATAATAAAACCAAACATATACGAATTTGTCGCGAAGAATCTTTTAGCATAATTTTGTATACATTTTTTAATCATTCAACCAAATCCATTCACCCGTGTGAGATAGAGATCGAGAGATCTTATCATTTATATGTATATATAACCATTTATAAATATGCATGGGTTTGGACGTAAATGTGCATGCATAATGCAAATAGCACCGTTATTTACTTTAACACGTATTAACAGGCGTTTCCACGCTCAAGACATGCGCTAAAACGTGTATGGATGGTAGAAATAGAATATATATATATATATATATATATATATATATATATATATATATATATATATATATCTGTGTGTGTGTGTGTGTCTAAGTGCATGTTTCTACCAGTAAAAATACCATTTTACTGAGAAATTAATATTACCACGATTAGCAAAACGACACCACCAATTACTTATAAACCGCTTAAGTAGTGTTTTTATTATATGAACTTATTAGTTACACGATGGTAAAGTCTACTCTATAGCTTGGTCTTCTAAAGTTCACTTATTAATTAGCATGTGCATTTGTTTGTTTGGTACACTTCTTAAAAGAATATATTATAAATTAATTAAGAATGAGAAAGAGAGCTATATATCATGCTCTTTTTTTTTTCTTTTTTTTTTTAAGATTCCCATTTGCGATCTTTTCATAAATTAGTTAATACTTAATATTATCTTCCGGCCATGTAGTATTAATAATTATAATTTTTATATAATAATATCATATAATGATCTCTATTTATGAGTAGCTCTAGGTTGTTTCATACTTATCCAAGCGCAATTAGTTTGAGAGGCAAAACAGTATGGGGTTCTCATGCATTGCATGTTGCCCTTTTAGAGTCACACATGCCATGTTTGGCCCTTCACACACACAGTCAATATAGGGTATAGAGCTATATGAATAATTATTATAATTATATGATTATAAGATTATAAGGTTAAACTAATAAAAAAAAAAAAAATCGATCCCTTTGCTCAAAAGTCAACTTGATCAATATATAAACAATTTATTTGGATGTTTGTTGTAGCAGAAATGGTCTCAAATTAATGACTGTAGAACTGTCTGTCTATATATTATATGATAGGTGTGGTTTGAACTTTTGACTCCTTACTGTTACTTGCATGAATTCTGAACTTCTAAATTTTTTATGTTATCATTTTATCGGTATTGATTCGGTCTATCGACTAAATGCAAATTTAAATAGACCTCGATTAATTAAGGTGATGTGTATAGATCAATACTACAAAATGCTACTGAGCAAGGATAAATATGAAATTTATTATTATGTAATTACGTAATATGCACTATTGCTATAGAAACCGTTTCATACGATTTTTTTGACAACCGTTTAAATCAAACGAGAAGATTGTAGAACTAATAATTAAGGGCAAGATAATGAACGAATACACGAATCGGTGACCCAATTCGACTAATAATGTCTACATCAATGGAAAGAAGTTCACTGTGATAACATAATACAATAAGCATTTAGGCTCAACGGCTTCTTGCTAGCTACCCGACTTACATCTATCTATGCAACTGCAACTTGAGCTTCCCCAAAGTTCGAGATCCCATTATTACTTTCACAAAATATTTCTCTTGAGACTTCTACAAATGCGTTTCCCGCTCTCACAAAAATAATATACCTAACTTCTGCTTCTTAATACGCTCAAATACCCGTATAGAAGAAATCCTAGCCGGTTAACATTACACACCCAAGAGAGTAAGTGTTGATATTATTGTTGTCATTTGATATTATTTTGATCGATTTGGTACTAATTATGTCAATATTTGAGTTTTTGTTTATTTTTTGTAAGTGACAAACAATTAATATTATTATTGTCAATTTCCCGTAAATGATTGGTAGTGGTTGAGCTTATAACTTAAATGTGTCATGATATAGAAGAAATCCTAGCCGATTAACAGTACACACTCAAGATATTATTTTCAATTGATATTATTGTTAAAGGATTGGTATTGTGGTTGAGCTTATAACTTAAATGAGATTGGATATGTAGACAATTATTTCAGCTTAGCGTTACACTATAATTTTTTAGACGCAAATTCGGAGAACCCATCTTGTCAACAATACTAAAAACAGCAAATAATAATAATAATAAATAAATAAATAAAATCTCCAATGATTTTACAACAACTCTTCCTCGTCCATGAGTTTTTTTTTCCGGGTACAACTCTTCCTCATCAATCTGCATGAGTTATTTTACCAAGTACAAGTATATGATGTTCATATGCTATTTTATTTTGCTAACGCTCATGCTCTATATCTCCTTCGTCTGTATATACAAAAACAAAAATAAAAAAAGCTTTTAAACTCTGAAAAATAAAAAATAAAAAATAAAAAATAAAAAATAAAAATAAAAAATGGAAGTCCATCAGGCTACCGAGTTAGATGGACTAAACTATGTTTGGAGTTTTACTACAGTTTCATTTGCAAGGAAAATAAATATTTATAATTTTAAAAAGACTAATTTTAAAAGGACCATTATTTTAAAGAAAAATTGATCATCCAACTATCATTTGATAACTCATTTTCTAATTTTCACTAAAATCATAATTTGGACAAATTTACTAGTAAATTTTAGAGACAGAATATTTTTGATCTATTTTTACTCTCTTCTTTTTTTTCTTTACTTTTTTCTGATTTTTTTTCTCCGAGTCTCGCCAAGAAATCTAATTTTTTTTTTTAAATCTGGATTTGTTCGACGGTTTGTTGACATATAGATGTCAATAAATAACAACACTAAAAAATTTGTGGATTTGTTGATATAGATATAATCAAATGACATGATTTGTTGACATATATATGTCAACAAACGACAACACTGAAAAATTTGTAGATTGACATAGATGTCAACAAATGACATAATTTGTTGACATAGATGTCAAATGTCAACAATCGGAATAATTTGTTGACATGCATATCAACAATCGACATGAATTGTTGACATAATTGTCAACAATCGATGTGATTTGTTGACATATATAAGACACAATTTCTACACTATTTATGCTAAAAAAATAAAAGCTAAAAAATTAAATGGTTCACGCATTTCATCAAACACCTAATATATAATGTAAATGGTTCAAACATTTCATCAAACACCTAAAAAATCAAATGTTCGTTTTTTCTTCATTACATCATTCTTACTTATACCATTTTTTCGTCCGCTCGACTCTCGATTTCCCGGCAACATCATTTTTTTAACATAAAATTTATACCATTTTATTCTCAAAATAATCTTACTTATGAGCTTACACATGGCTGGTCTTTCACTTATTCCCTGAAAAACAAGAACTCTAAGAACCTACATTTAGTGAAACAACAATGACAAACACACGGCGGCGATGTCATATCTCAGTCGCTGTATGCTCGGACATAAATCAAATGATACAATCACAACCTGTTTTTTCATTTAACTTCAAGATTTTGAAAGTCTGATAGTATAATTATAACATTTAAAATAAAAACGAATTTAATAATTATAGCCACTAAGTATTCTCTTCTCTATATCACCGAGCCTCATACCCCGACCAATCCAAAATAAATTGCTAAATTTTCCATCACTATTCTCTTCTCTAACCATGCTCAACAAGCACGTACAACATTACCAATCCAAACAACAACACAAAAGTTTCAACTATTCTAAAACACACCATACTCTATGCAATCACGATTGTATGCAATCATCCCCACAAAAAAAAATTGCACAATAATACCCAACTAAGTCTCACACCATTACCTCAATCATTTCATCAGTAGAAGAAGCACACGACGGAAGATCATCCCTAAGAACCTTAATCTTGATCCCAATCTCGTTCTTGATCCTCTTCACAATTTTTCCTCTCTTTCCGATCACGGCGCTAGCCTACGAAACAACCCCGAACCCGTCGGCGTCGAGCGCCATCTCCAGAATCCTATCGTACACTCTCGGAAGCGCCTCCTGAGCCTTCGTCACCTCCGCCGTGAACTCTCCGGAACCTCCACCGCCGAACACGGCGTCTGCCATCGGAGAAGCAAGAATCAGTGTCCGAGCTCGCCGAGAGCCAGTCGCCAAACAGAGGCACGACTGGGAATCCGACCTTGTCCAACATATCATCGGTCGATCATGTACAAGCTGCATGACCATGTCCCGACCGACCATAACGAAAGCAAAAATCCCCAATACTTTTTTTTTTGGTGTACATTAAGGGTGTGCACGATCCGGTCCGGTTTAAAACCGGTCAAAAAATAAACCGAACCAGTTTAAACGGTTTTAAAAATAATTAAACCGGACCGGACCAAATAAGAAAAAAAAACCGGACCGGACCGAACCAGTTAAAACGGTCCGGTCCGGTTTAGACCGTTTTAGAGCGGACTGTTAGACCGTTTTAAACCGGACTGTTTTATTTTAACCTACTTTTTATTTATATTTTTCTTAAATAATAACCGGTCCGGTTTTCTTTTAGACCGTTTTGGACCGTTTTAGACATATTTTTTTTTATTAATTTTTATTTAAATACTAACCGGTCCGGTCCTGTCTAAACTGCGGTTTAGACTTTTTAGACCGGATCGGACCGTTTGAAAGTTTAAATCGGACCGAACCGGTGAAATTTTAAACCGTTTAAAACCGGACCAACGGTCTAAAAACCAACGGTTCGGTCTAGTTTACGGTTTTACCGGTTTTTTTGCGCCGTCCTAATGTACATGCAAGGCCGGAGAGAGAGAGAGAGAGAGAGAGAGAGAGAGAGAGAGAGAGAGAGAGAGAGAGGGTTTGGGTGATGAGTGGGAAGGAAAGGGAAAAAAAAAAAAAAATGTATTTGTACACATGATGAGAATTGGGCCCAAATAAGAATTGGGAAAATGAGAATTGGGTTATGAAATGATAGTAGTTTAGTCATTTTCTCTATTTTTAAACTTTGCATTTTTAGAACACAATTGTGTAGGTTGATGTGGCCCAAATAAGAGGAGCACATGGAGTTGGGCCCACCGGAAAGCTAAAACATACATTTGGAACAATGCATCATCATTCGTTACTAAATTGCTCTGTAAGACAGCTAAGATTCAAGAGCAAAGAGCCCTATTTGCCAATCACAATGACACAAACAGATCTTTGAGAAACAGAACCAAAACTTAACTGTAGCCGCGGGACCTAAGAGTTTGTTATGGGTTCAATTATTTTTGACACGTCACTCTATTAGTTTGTTTGGTTTTATAATTAATTAGAGCTCAAATAACCATTTGTTTTGTTTTATTTCATGTCATGAGTGTAACCTCCACTCCATTTATTTGGGTTTTATTGAAAAAGTGTGTTTGTGTGATTAGAGAGGATTATCTTAATTTTAGAAGTTATCAAGAATTTGTGATCGAGTTCTTGTGGCGTTCGTCCGATTTATCGACAGGAATTCCGTAACCTATCGTGACATCATTCGATACATCATAATTTGAGGGTTTCAAGCACGAAAGCTTCGTCTATATCCGAACATTTTATAGACAATCCGTTCAAAATTGAACTGCGACGAATTCCTCCGACGAGTTCATATCAACCTTGAAGCGTTCGGTGTTAAAATACTACACCGTGTAGCAACTATCTAAAAAACCATACACATACCCACTTGAAAATTCCAAATTACTCTTCATCTTTATTTTATTTACAAGATATCCAAATCAGAATAAAGTATGTCTAAGTCATTGAGTTTTAGGGTTTATTCATACGTACAAAGAAAATATAAGAGAGAAAATGTCATTGTTGAAAGTGTGAAAAATGAAAATCGACATCTGAAAGTAATGAGTATGTCTTCTTTGTGTTTCAACTTATAATCGTTCATTTATAATAAGTTCTTTATTTTTTTTATTGACCAAAAAATCGTAGGTTCGTTTGTGTATGTGCGTTTTTCTGATTTTTGACCAATATCTTTAATAGTTTGGCTTAAATTTTAAGAGAGTTGGATTGTTAGGGCTATTTAATTAGCAACCCAAATTATATGGACGTGATTGATATCCTTACCTCCAAATTCCAAGTTCCACTTCTATCTTTTCTTCTCTTTTGGGTTTTTGGGGGGATAAAAGATAATGAAAGCTTTGAAAGAGGATATATAAATATACAAATACTATGAAAAATGTCTGAATTTTTGTAATAACATGGACACTAAATTTTTAATACCCTAGAAACTTCAAGTAGATTAATAATGCGAGATATATAGCTCACAAAGATATATATATATATATATATATATATATATATATATGTATTCAGAGCCGCTCTTGATTATAGACAAACAAGATTGGTGTCTAAAACTTCCGATTGGATTGGGCACAAAATTTTAAATGTATATTATATATATACTCAAAATATTTAAATTTTTATTTTTTTATTTATATTTAAATTTTTTTATTATCGAAAGGCTTAAAATATTAATTCGCCTAGCTCTGAGTTCGGATTTGTATGCTATATATAGTTCCCAATAATTGTTGGGTAATGATCTAGTACTCGTCGATTTCATGCCACTTAACGATTGTCACGTCTCATAGAGCGACATTACATAATATTGTACCTATATGTGCATACATCACGATCTCACCATGCCTGTCATGTGAAAGTCAAAACAAACAATCACTTTCCCTATATAATAAAAAGAGAAATGGGAAGAAGAAGGAGGAGATAAATTGAGAGAGATCACATGTAAATTGGTCATATATTGAGCACAGAACAAGACCAAACAACGTTGGTCCTAGTTGTTTCTTTGCTCCATCATAGCTAATTTAGAATAATAGCATGGTAAATAAATTTTCCAATTGAATAACAAAAAAACTAAAAAGTAGAAAATTATTGAGGGAATCTCAAAGCCTCTCCAAAGTTAGGGTGATAACGTTTGGTTCTCTACAAATTTATTTTTTCCTCTTATCTAACTTGTTTGGTAGACATATGAGAGTTGAATTTTTGGGATACAAGAGTGATAGGAACAATATATGAATTAGCATACTTCAATTATTGAATCCACCCCCATGAGATTACTCTTTTCCAAAGGTAAAATGATTGATTTTCGTATGGTTTAATATTCTTATATCCAGTCTTTTTTTCAATCAGTATATTGCATCTCACTGATCTTTGTATTGTTCAGCAAACTAATTGGAGCTAATTAAACTTAAAAAAATAAAAATAAAACATAAAAAAAAAACCATTTGGATTACACGCTTGAGATTCTAACAAAATAATTGATGGAAGTTAGGCGAAAGAAGTCTGCAGTGCCAAGTTCTTAAAATTTTAGGATTATTGATGCAAACAAAAAATTAGAAAACAAGTCAAGCTGAAAAAACCTGCAAAGTTCAAAGGCTAAAGGTGCAAATAAAGTAATAAACCCTTTTATATTATTATATTCACATTTTCAATTAAACATCTTTGTCGGAGGGATTGTAAATATTTTATGTATATGTGGACCTAAATATTTTTTTTTTTTGGGTAATAATTAGAGAATCTTAATCTCAATTAATTGAATGAGTAGAAGACTACACTTGTTTTCTTTTTGAAGAGAAATCATGTATATATGCAAGATACGATTTCTAAAGGAAATACGAGGTTAGTGTTCAAACATTTCCGAAAAAGGTCGGATCGGCCCAAAACCTCAGAAAAAGGGCCGGGCCGGTTAGCTCACGGGTGGCCCGACCCAATTGACAGCACTAATTCGGATATAATCTAACTATCTCGGATATAAACTAACTATCGCCGCTAATTGAGCCATTAAGTACTATTTGATATCACTTATTTCCAGAAATGTTTTAATAAAACATCTAAAAATAGATTTGAAAGCTGTAGTATAGTTTGCAAAAATAAATTGAAAAATAATATAGTAAAATGTATTAACGATTCTCCATATATATTTTCTGGATATTGGAGATGAATTCCTTCCAAGCAAGCCCTGAAGTTCTTGTAAGCCAACTTTTCTTTCTGGTCACTCATTTCATTTCACTTGGAAATTGGTTTTTCTAAGTTCAAACTTGTATTGTGTACCTTGATGAGATTCACACTCTTCACTCATGGGCAATAATGTATAGTCCACTCATGGTCACTCAATACATATTCACGATATGCCAAAACAGGCAAATTAAAAAAAGCATTACACTTTCCTTTATTATCTGGCCTCCATTATCACAAATGTTCTATTATTATTTCTTTGATTTTTAATTTTACTTACACTTCATAAGTGATTTCTTGTCTACACGTTCCTTTTCGACATTTGTGTTCTTGCGTGTTTTTTCATAGTTTTGGTCTTCCTTTTCATGTACATACATGCTTGTGTGTATATATGTATTATGATATGTGTGACGTTTAAGTATAACGTACACAATTATTAAGATTTTTTTCAATTAATCTAAAGCAAATGAGAACCAAATCAGGCTGCTGATGATTAATGCCAAGCATAAAACGACAAGGTTAACTTTAATATTTTATCAACATGTTGCCTTAAAAAAATATCAGGACCTTTGTTTCATCATTACTTAAGCCCTAGAAAGTCAAACTAGCGATTTATCACTAACTCCACGATTTATCACATATATTTATTATTAATCTATTTACAATTCATTATTTTACTTTTCAGTTTCAAAAAATTATATTCCTAATTTTAAGTTGTTCCAATCAATAGATAAAAATGTCATCGTTTCATTCGTTTATCACCGTTTTGGCATTTGCCGCCGCCCTCTAGCCGCTGAAAATGATTTCATCATATTTTCTTATAATTTTTCATCTATTCGTTGGCTTTATAGCACGTATTACCAAAAAATCTAAAATTTTAGTGACGGGTAGCCATAAATCTGAAATACAATATATATATATATATATATATATATATATATATATATATATATATATATATTAATTATTTCGGCAAAAGTTTTAAATTGCATTGCGAGAAACATGTCGTTACTTTGATTGGCCGTTGTCATTTAGTAAAATAAATTCTTCGAGACAAAGCATCGATAATTTTTTAAGAATCTCTCGTTGAAACGAGCTATTCATTTTATTGTCGGTTGTTTTGAGATAAACGTTTTCAACTTGATGATATCGCCAACCAACATAAGCTGATGATGTCGCCAATTTGATGATATTGCCAATTTCCATGTGGCCACCAACCCTCCTAGCCGTCAAGTCTTTTTCGCCAATTCTCTCTTGGTCGCAAACCTCTTTACGCCAACTATCATTTATGGTCGCCAAGTATACTTTGCTCGCCAACCTCCGCCTTGACGCCAACCCAAAGTGCCTCCAACTCGGGTTGTCGCCAACCCCAAACCATGTCACCAAGACACCGAGCCGCCGACTCCAAATGACCAAATGCTCCATGGTGCCGCCAACTACAATGTGCCACCAAAGCTTTTCGCCAACTCTCTTAAGTCACCAAGAATTGCCGCCAACTCTCTTTTTCCACCAACTCTACTCTCTTTTTCCACCAAGAGTTGACACCAACCTCATTTAACACGGCCACACCATGATCCACCAGCCTCCAAGGCTCAAACCAAGTACCTCATGTGCCTCCAAAACACTATAAATACTCATATCACTCTCATTCCAAAGAGTGTTTTCTCTCCAACTTAGAGAAACTCGATCTCAAAAGAAACTCTCTCTCTCTCTCTCTCTCTCTCTCTCTCTCTCTCTCTCTCTCTCTCTCTCTCTCTGGTTACTTCTCTCTTTTGATTCTTCTCCCACAAGAACACTTGAGACCAAAACTAAAGAGAATTAATTCCAATCCACTCACACAAAAATAAAAATAAAAATTTACTCTAAAATTGGAGAAGAAATATTTACTCTCTCAAGAATACTTTATCTCACATACCAAGACTAACCATGCCAACATTATATTTTCTCTCTAAAAGTGTCAAATAGCTTGAGAAACCAATTCTCATGTTCTTCTTTTAATAAGATGAATATCTCATCACACACTTACTGGAAACGTGACCCGATGACCCTCTTGAGATAGTGATTTTCAGGTCCGCCCCAAATCTTCACTACTCTCTCGAGATCGACAGAAATGTGACTCAAAGAACTAAGATCGAAACACGTTGTAAGCTTGCACACTGACGTGTGTCTCGTGAATGTTAATCGAAAAAATGCATTAACACTTTAATCCACCGTTGTCATTCAGTAAAATAAATTTTTTGAGACAAAGCATCGATAAATTTTCAAGAATCTTTCGTTGAAACGAGTTATTCATTTTATAGTAAGTTGTTTTGAGATAAACGTCATGATACTTAATATGATACGAGAGCTCAAAGTCTGAACCGGTTGGCTTTTGATCCCAATTATTAGTAATCCGTCATTCGTTATATGATTATCATCTTGAGGGATATGATAAGATTCCTACTTTTGTAACAAAAAGAATAAAAGGTTATCGTGAATTCTCTTCTTTTCATTACCCATTGTTTTTAGATGAAACTTTATAATACTTAATAATAACGACCATTTTAACACTTGATTCTAATATAGCACCATAAATGTACAGGAGAATATGCTCTTAGATGCAAAGACAATCAAGTAAAATAACAACTTATTATAATTATATTTTCTACTGCAATATATTGACTAAAAGTATATAAACAAATCCATTACCCGATTGTCCCCCCTTGTTTCATCTTTATCGATTTTCCCTAATCCACTATAACCACTATAAATATATACAAATTCCCAACATGACCCAATTTAACCCCACAAACCAAAACGAATAAAATAACACTAATAATGATGCCCAAACTTTTCCCTAAAAAAAAAAAAATTTGATGCCCAAACTTACCTAAATTGCATCAATAAAAAAAAGACCTTCAAATTTCCTAAGCGAAAAACTTCTTTCATACAGAATGAAAATGGTAATTCACATGTATGAGAATCCAATCTCTTGAGGTGACCACATATTTTGTTTTTTGAAATTTTATTTTCCCAAGATAACTCAATCAAAAGTCTCCCATTTTGTGGTCACCACTACAGGCTCAGAATTCTTCATCAATGGCCTCTGAAAAACCGGGGTTTGCACCGAGCAATTCCCTCGGTTTATCGGCTGTTGGGTCGACTTTGGCTTCTCGTCGCGGATTTTTGCTTCCATTGACTTTTTAGGATTGGAAATTTGTAGCTTTAACACATCAAGGGCCTCAATGTTTCGTTGAATTCTTCTCACCTTCAATTTTTCCGTCAACTCAATATTAGGCGTCATATATACTATATTGCTATGCCCAAAAAAAAATATATGTAAAAAGAGAGAAGAAAATAAAAACCTCCATTCTTCTCTTCATCTTTAGATCTCCCTCCGCGACAATCCCATCCAATTGAATCAACCTCGACATCAATTTCTCGATCAAATTACCGACGTCCATTTCCTTGAATTTCACTCCTTTAGAAGCCATTGATTCCAAGCCTTGGACCTTAATTATAATTGATATCAAAATCACTAATTTAATCACATACAAAATTACCGCAACAATCACTATTACAAAAAAAAAAATGATTGTCATCAGCGCGCTGATTCATAATACATACCTGCTCTTGAAGCTTATCGACATCCGAGGCGATACTAGCCAAAGACTTCGAGGCTTTTTGGGAATTGGCGTTTCTCCGCATCTCCAACAATCGTCTCTCCCGGCTCGCGATATCCTCGACCAATACAATCTTTGACCCGTCTTTGACCCTCGCAACATCGAGGAAGGCCTTTGACTCTCTCTCCTTGTCCTTGTACACCAACTTTTGCTCTTCGGGATGTAACCCGGTTCGCTCCGAAAGTTTCTTCTTCAACTCCCCTAAAAAAAAGATCAAAAATTTAAAAAAAAAAAATTGGCATCATCATAAATAAACTAATAAAATGACATAACAAGGGTTTTTTTTTTTTTTTTTTATGTATAAATGTACCAAAACTTGCTTGTGAGCTAATGGACACGTCATGATAAGTAGAGCCATATTTGACTCTGACTCTCATGGCTGGGATTGGGAGGGACATAGCGTTGTTCTCGTCGGAGATTCTCTTCTGAACCAACATTCCTCCGGGCCTGATCTCCGGTCCGCCGTCGCAAGTTCCGGCGGAGTTTTTCTTCTCCGATGATGAGCTCAACGTCCTCTTCATTTCTCTCCGTTGACTTAATTCTCTCTCTCTCTCTCTCTCTATATATATATATATAATATATATGGACTTCAATCTAGTGTGTGTATATGTATAGTTGGTTATGGTACATATGTAATACCGTGTACTTGAAAAACATGTCGAGAATTAACATGAAACAGGTTGGACTGGTTTTGTCTGCCAAAGACTGATGGCCAAAGAACTGAACCAAATCTTTGTAAGACTTTGAGAGAGAGAGAGAGAGAGGGAGAGAGATGAGATCTATTATCTTATTTGCAGGGGAAATATTGAAAATGTATATGAAAAGGAAAAGAAAATAAAAAAGGAATGGCCAGCGAGGAAAGTGAGTGAAGAGAATAAGGTGAAGCTATAAATAGAACGATAATTCGAATAAGAAAGAAAAAAAAAATAGTTACCTAAGATAATTCATGAGAGAAGAACCACAAAATAAAATAAAAATGTAAAGAAATATTCACATTTACATTACAATTACATGCATCAAAGCCTTCAAAGGTGAGCATTTTAGTTGAGTCGTAAACAGAAAGACATTTTGGTGGTGAGTTTTTTTTTTTTTTCAATGCAGAATAATTATTGGGGTATATAAATAATAAATACAATAAAAAAAGAAAAAGAAAAAGAAAAAAAAAGTAAACTGGGTCGTTGTCTTAAAACTGGAAAGCTAGCAAAAATTGAAGAGGAACATGTTAGTGCCAGCTCTAACACAGAAAACAAAAAAAATCTAAAGCCAGTTGGCAAATGTTTGGTTCCCTTAATATGATTGGTTTATAAGGACATTTTAGTAATTATGTCACAAGAAAAGGAGAAAAAAAAATTACACGACTGTTTATGGTAATTCCACGTTTCTCCCTCGTTGAAATACAGGATAAAATAAAACACAACGACCCGAATTAAGTCAAGGCTGTTATTTTAGCCTGCAAAATATATACATATATATATGAAACATATTGGAGTCAAACATGTTCCATGTATTTCAACGCTATATTTCTGTTGTTCCTTAATGAATACCATTTCTATTTCTATTTTATAGCCCTTTTGGTATTTGTATAAGGATGACTTGGTACAAAAATCTTTATAACCCACTAAATACCAATATAGTGTCGGTATTTATTTATTTTAATTTTAATTAAGATAAATTACATTTTTACCATGATCGTATGCTATGTTTAAAATTATTACTACATGCACAATTGTATTCAAGATTTCGCTTATATACAATTTTTCGTTTTGCGCGCGTACATAAGTGACCCAATTATTTTTCGCATAGGTATGTACAATTTTCAATGTAGATACATATCATTGCTTTTCTTTTACTTTATATATATATATATATATATATATATATATATATATGTTTATAATATATATATATAAATACATATATCTATGTCTATTTATTAGACATACATTTTAAAAAATAAATATATAACATATTTATAATTGTATTTTTTCTATAAGATATTAATTGATATACTCGTCGGTAAACAATATACTGTTGATATTATCAGAGTCAGTATATATATTTTATAAGATATCAATCGATATATCAATTTGTAGTCGATATATAAAATCAAAACTTCGGTATCGATATTTTAATCATCGAATACAACACATTCGTAAGGCAATAATAATAGTTTTCATCTCTTGGCGTGATTCATTTGAAGAAAGAATACACAGCACAAATAACATAACTAGCTCTTAATGTATTTTTGTCCATGAACATTGGACATAGTCGACATTTTAGTTAAGGTCTCGCAGGACTTATCTCTATCTATTTGCTGGCTATGAAAAATAAAAAGGCCAGCTTTTAATCATTATTATTAGAAAGAAAAAAAATTGCTCCCTAAGTCCTTGAAAGTAGTGGTGGCAATTTGGGCCGTACACGAGACACGACACGATTACGACACGGTGTAAATGGATTTGGGTCGACCTAAAATGGATCTGGGTCCATCCGTGTCGAACACGATTAACACGATTAAATAACGGGAGAACACGACACGAACACGACAACTCATTGGGACCCAATTAGACACGAATATTAAATGGGCTGTTAATGAGTAAACACGATAAAGACCCATAATGACCCAATGGATTGTGTTTGAACTTCTCTTTTGTAGTAAAAATATTATGTTGGTGGCTTAGTTGATTATATAGAGTATTTTTATTAATTACTTATTCTGACTAATTTGTTATTTAATTTGATTTAAAGGATTTCAATATTTTGAAGTAAACATGTCTAAGGGCCTAAACCGATTCGCGTGTTCAAATGTGTTTAGTGGTCTAAATGGGTCTGTGGGTCTAAGTGGGTTCGTGGGTTACATGGTCAATTGAGACACGATTAATAAATGGGTCTTAGTGGGTTGGGTCTGGGTTTGACAAAAAAATAGTGAGTCGTGTTTGGGTTTTGCTCCTAGACACAATTAATAAAGTGGTATTTGCATCTTATGTCACAATTTGGCAATCCAATTGCAAATAAGTCACACGCTAAAATTTTAGAAAGTTTTAGCGAAAGATGAAGTGATTTTTAATGAGGTATTGTAAAAATTCAGAAGACATGGAGTAACTAATAAAAATATTAAATGATGAGAGAGAGTAATTTGAAATTTGCACATATGACACGAATGTAAATACGTGACACAAATGCAATTTTGACAACTTTGTGACACAAATGCAAAAACCCGACGAATTTGTGACATTGACGCAAATTTCCCATTAATAAATGGGTCGGGTCTGTCAAAAAATACATGAAAACGAATAAGACACGACACGAACACGACATGTAACCCGAATTGCCACCCCTACTTGAAAGCATATCATTTTTATGTTTGGAACAAGCAATCATCAAACTTAAAAAATCTAACACTCAGAATCTTAAATCAAATTAAATTTATACGGGCGAACATTTGAGATTTCATTCAAAAATTAATCTCCTAATTTTTTTTTATACCTAAACTGATATATTTATTCTAAAATTAATCACGTTCTTCACTCACTAAAGATTCGTGGAAAAAAATGGCCGAATTTAAAAAGTAACTCTAACAAGATTTCAAAGTTCTTGGACTATGCATATGAAAAAAAAAAAAAAAAAAAAAAATCAATCCGTAAAAATTGTAAAATTAATAGACCTTATTTGCAAATACTATTATTATTCACACAAATCCTTTTTTTAATGCTTTTTAAACAGAAAAAATTGGAACATGAAAGCGAACATGGCTATGTCAAATAACATACTGATTTTTTTTTTTTTTATTTATCTTAATGTCATATTTAAATGAGTCAAGTTCTTTTGTCATCAGTGGAAGAATAATAATAATAATCTCATATGGTCTACTATATTGTCCTTCGCTCTGAAACGTACCAATATATCTATCAATGCTAAAACAGAGTGACCTAATAATTCTATTCCGCAACAGAGGACCCATATCTTGTTGCTTCACGCATTGATTTGAAACTGCACATTTGTTTTGAAATCATTCAAACCAACTACCAAAAATTTATACCCATAAATAAATCGATGAATATTTTGGTTAGGTGGGGATTGATTTAAACGGAAAAAAATGGAACTTAAATGCCATTCAATTCAAATGTGCATAGTAGCCATACATGAATCTAACAAAATTCTATTAATGAAAACAAAAAGCTTGGAAACATTGGCTTCGCGGGGAATCCAAGGACAAACCAAACCTCAAAATTTAATCTTTCCGAGACTTTGGTTTCGCGGCTCGTGCCGGTTTGATTACGTAACTTAGGAGGATCAGAACTATGGGGACAAGTGTTCCGACATAGTACACGCTCCCGTACGAGGCAAGAGTTTCGTGAAGACTTAGTACCTATAAGATTTCATTCAAGTGTGAAATAAGCACAAAACCCCAAGTAAGAAAATAATAATTTATAGTTCATAATAATGTGAGAGATTACTCACCATGAAACCAACACAAGAGTAGTTCAGAACCAAAAGGGTATAAGAGAAGTTCATGAGAACAAGTAGCTTCTTGACAATGGCAATCTTTGGTGGTACGGCTTGTTGCCATCTGTATATCACTGCTTGCCGGGGAAAAAAAAGTTAAAACTGTGGTAAATAAATATTTACGTCGGAAGTAACAACGTAAAAAGCCAGGTCTTGGTTTAATCATTCTTGGTGTGAAAACACTGTAAGAGAGCTTTATGATATAAGAGCAGAGCCAAGCAAAATTTAAAGTCATGATAATTACCTCTTGAACCAGCAATCATCAAAGCTGACTGAACAAAGAATATCACATAGCCTGGATATAATCCCTGGAATTTAATACGGAGAAAAAAAAAGGTCATGTTAATGGCCACAGAGGTGATAGTTGGCAGTAAATTTTGTGGCCAGATTCTACATTTTCCCAACGAGTCTATGAAGTTATTGAGTCCAATATATCTGGGGTTGGGTTAGTTGTGTGTATTAAGATACCAGACAACATGTATCAACAAATAAGCAAAGAAAACGTGTTTCATAACTATAACATATTCACGCACGACCAAAGCAATGAATTCACACATACAAAGTGTGTTAATACTTACGTGCCAAACAGCGCTGACAGTCTGTGTAGCAAGCAACTGAAAGAACCCGGGTCGCTTTCCCTTCTGAACAAGCCTGTCATAAACATCTACACCACAACAAATGTATAATAAATTAATCATTGCGCAAAAATTCAAAATAAAACTATAATGTATTCCTCTACCGACATAACTGCATTGCTGTTCTAATTAATGAGCTTCAGAAAATGAAAAAATTGTTGTTTTTGCTTAATGATACTGGCCAGCTACCACATATGCTTGGATAGTAAATAAAACCCACATGTATAACTCGATCTCACTACTAACGTAGTAAATGTATAACTATTATTCTTATTAAATTATACATAAAGGGATTTTTTGCAGCTTCATTATTGGTACGGACTACGGAAAGTAAAGGTAGATCTGTAAAGGTCTAACGAAAAAAAAAATATGAATATATCTTTCTAGGACGTTGGTAAATTGCAATAAGGTCAGGTGAAAAGGAACAAACTATAAATTAATCTTGTAAACACAGGAAATTGCTTTAAGTAGTTAAAAAGAGAAAGCTTTAGCTGAGCCTGACCGCTAGACCAACAAGTCTTGGGTTATAATTTTATTTTTATTATTTATTAATTCGTTAAAATAGTTTAAAGAAAAAACTTACAGTGGCGGAGCCACGTGCTGACTTGTATGTTCCACACAAGAGGCAACTCGACGGCACTCTTGGCTAACTCGACGCCAAGAACATCAACATTCTTTGCTCGGTCCCACTTGGGTTTCGGCGGCGAGGATTCGGTCCAGCCACTGAATCCCAGGCCGGAAATGATGATCGAGGCCTCCGAAATCGACCAGATAAAGTAGTATTTCCAGCGAGCGGTGAAACCAGCCATGTATTGGTAACCCAGTCTTCTCCAGAATCCCCATCCCTGGTAAGTCTCGTCGGTGAACCGTGAAAGAGGGAATTTCGGTACCAAGTACAAGTACAAGCCCATACAAACAGCTGCTTGGATAATCGCCCGAGCTGTCGCCCCGTACGGCGACGCCGACGCTCCCTTCTCAGATTCGCTCCAAATCTATCAGTGTCATAGGCAAAAATTAAAAATTAAAAAAAAAAAAAAAATCATTTTCAATCAAATTATATCAAATCATTAGGAAAATAGTCAACTTAAACGTTTGATATTGCTAAATAGCCAATGTTTGGTAAATCTTAGGTAAATAACCACTTTCATATATTTACAAACGTAAATCTTAAGTAAATAGTCACTGCTGTATATTAAGCCATGTCATCATTTATGGTTATTTACCTAAGATTTACGAAACGTTGGTTATTTAGCAATATCAAACGTTTAAATTAGTTATTTTCCTAATTTTTTGAATTGCAATTTCGTTGATTAACATTACATACCCCTTTTCGCTCTGTCCAATCGAGGTAATCCTTCATCTCGTAAACCGGGCCGGCGAAATGGCTTCCGCAAGAAAGACAATAACCGATGAACTCAATGATCGAAGGCAATTTAACCAGCCGGTTCTTCTTCTGGGCGTCCCGTAACTCTTCCTCTTTCAGCATCCCGTCGTTGTAGTTTATGGCACACGAGATGACTTTCAGAGTCAATACCATCAACGCTCCTGAAGATATAAATATAAAATAAATTTGTAGTTATTTCGGGCACAATAACCAGGTCATTTTAGCTCCAATTCAAGCAATATGAACAGATTTTCCACAAATATGACTCAGTTCGAATCTAGATTATACAAGCTGACTTACCAGTTGCATCAATACCACCCTCTTTCCATGCGTCTCCACTCATGTAATAGACATGGCTACACACAGACACTAACTGTCAAGATTTCAGGAAATATCTTCAACACCAAATCAGAGAAGCCAAACCAAAGACAGGTCTTTCCATTTCAGTGACAAACAGAGCTCGAGATTTAGACGAACCAAGCAAAAAATTCACCTCTAATTTACTTACGCGCAACGTAATAAATCGATTAACAACTCTCCAAAACAAAAAAATCTACTCAAACACCCGAATTATGAAGAATCGCATGCACAATGGATTCATACAATCAACAGATCGACCGAGCTTGGAAATAGAAGTATCGAGTGTCCGTACCAGCCAATGA
The DNA here is from genome assembly GCF_054948205.1 of Urtica dioica subsp. dioica. NCBI lineage: Eukaryota > Viridiplantae > Streptophyta > Magnoliopsida > Rosales > Urticaceae > Urtica > Urtica dioica. Next base: position 54,722,855 of record NC_142757.1, on the reverse strand, counting down.
GGTATCCGAATCCCAGGAAGAACGTGATAATCCCGCAGTGACGGCGAAACAACGCCATGGAAGCGTAACCTAGAAGCATCGGCACCAGGAAATGGAGGTTCGACGAGAATCCGAAGGAAAGGTACGAGAGCAAAACTCCGCTCAGCGCGGCGTAGAGGTTCTTGCCGAGTCTTCCGGGGACGAACCGCCATAGAAAGCTCACCGGAATCGTCGCCGCGAAGCAGAGTAGGAATCGGAGAACCGCGACCGAGACTCCGATCGAAGACGCCATGGATTCCATCTCCATTGCCACAGAGCTTCGAATGAATCTCTCTGTGTCTCTCTAGAACTGTGATTTTGTTTCTCTCTAGTTCCTTTTTTTGGTTGGCTCTGAGTCGGCTCAGATTCTGACTCGTTGATAGCTCTGTGAATCCGAAAGACCACAAAAAAAGAGCAGAGAGAGAGAGGGGCTTCGAAAACGGTTCACCCGAAATTTGATTTGGAATTTTGTTACCGGTTCGGCTTCGCAATGACGATAATGCCCTCGAATCTTGGCACGTGCGTACTATTTCTGATTGGTCGATGTGTTTTATAGATTCTATCTCGAGTACTGTGTCACGCGCATTTAATGCGCGCGTGACTTTGCGGATAAAACACCTGTTCCTAAAACTCATCGAAATACGTACACGTCATATTATGGGAAAATTTGGGCCTTGATTTGGGCTGAGGTCCAACGTTGTGTCGTAGTCATTTGGGTAGGCATAAGCTTGTATGGAACTTCGATAAATGTAAACGTTTAATAAAAGGAGTTGAGAATTGTTACCAAATAAGTCATTTAAAATGTGTAAATTTCGTTTTAACCAACGTTTTTTTTATACCTTTATTTTTATTAGTTAACTAAATAAAATATTCGAAAAAAAAAATTAATTTTTTATTTAAATCTCCCACATTAATGAATCTCACGCTCTCTATCTATCTAATCCATCTCATTTTTTCGAATTTCTCTCTCTCTCAAAAATCGTACTCTCTCTCCAAAATCGCTCTGATGCGTACTGGAACACGAAGTCGAAATTTCACAAATCTATGTAGTTTTGTAGTGGAAACAAGCTAACAAAAACAACTTTGTGACAAAGTTCAATGATTTAAGCCAAATTTTGCCATTTCGACCTCCACAACGGTGTTTTCCGTTTTTATCCGGATTAGAGTTTGGAAATTTAGGACTCGCAACCGAAGATCGGAGCTAGGGTTAGCGTTTGAAGATCGGCGCGAAGATCATCAACAACTATTCTAAATATTATTCATTTAATATTTGGTAATAACTATTAATGGGTAATTGAATTTATGGTTTTCTGGCTTTGTTTTACAAACTACGCATTTAATAATTGTCAATAAATGTTAATAGGTTAATGGGTTTGTATTCAAAATTGCGTAGTAAATAGTTATTAATCTATTAATAAATGTCGAATTTTGATCTAAGTTTCAAATACGATTAATAAATGATTGGATTTGATTTTATCGCATATTTCCAAAAATACGATAAACAAGACACGATTACGACACGAACACGAATTAGCCATCCTCTACTAAATACCAACCAATTTCTTTTGTATACACATAAATTTTGATTTAGTGCAATGCTTAGCACACATTAAAATTATTTAATCTATTATATGTTTTCTAGTTTAAAAAAATTCAAATTTTTGGTGATTTATATGATGAACTTTATTGTGCAAGGATTATTTTGCAAATTTTTCAAGGATAAAGTTGTAATAAAATTAGGTAAAAATATATGATTGCAAGGGTTGTTCTTCTTCTTTTAAGACCTCTCTCTCTCTCTCTCTCTATCGCTCGCGTTTTTCTGTGAATTTCGGTAGCTTTTCTCCGATTGTTGCATTGAGGTTAGCTTTTCTGTGAAATCAGTGCTTTAGGTTGTTACAGATGAATAATCTCAAAAACAAGCGTGCAAAGCCAAGCAAATTGAAGTTTCACGACAGTGAAGAAGAAGAAGAAGATGACGAAGAACTCAAATCATCCTCTTCAGAAGAAGAACAAGTGAGTAATAACCTAAATTTTCCTTCGTGAAGTTTAAATCTTTTATAAAGCTCAAATAAAGGTTGTTATTGTGTGTACAAAGGAAGACGATATAGAGCGTGAATTAGCAGACGTAACATTCGGGGAATTACACAAGGCTCGCTCCGATGGGACTAGTTTGTTTCACCAAAAGAATAGCAAAGAGAAAACAACCAAGCGTGCCAATAAGAACATGTATTTTTGCTCTTCTTTGTTTTTTTAGAGAAGTATTTATTTCCTAAGCTAGGTTATGTTAATGGTGTTTGTGAAGTGTTTGATCGTTTGTGTGTGTGGGATTTTTTGTTTGACAGGCCAATGGAAGCTAGTTGTAAAAAGCCGGTCGGTCGATTCAGAGAAGTTATACAAGCTCCGAAAAAGGTGTGTTAGCCTTTTTTGCATTAGAGATTGCGAGACCTTCGATGTACGAGTATGATATGTAAACGGTTTTTCGGGTGATACGAAATACTGGTTTTGTGTTTGTCTTGTTTTTGGATAGTTTGAGGTTCGTATTTTTTCTTTTAATATTTTAAATGCTCGAGAGAACCGACACTAGCTAGATTTAGATTGTTATGATCTTCGAATGCTAGTTAACTGGATTGACTAATCCTTCATTGCATTTAAGTTAATTATGTAGTTTGTTGTGTTGCGTATCTATTTCTTCCTTTGAGTCTTTTTGCTGGTTATTATGGGCTTAATTAGACCTTCAATGTCCGGATGAGTCATGTAAACGTATTATCTGGTTGATTTTTTCGGGTGATACCAGATCATAGTTTTGTATCTTCGTGTGTTTTTCTTGGCTTTGACTAGTTCCGGTTGTATAGGGTAAACTTGAATCACGTTAGGCTTTGATCTTACATGATATTTGAAATTTAGTCATTTTGATTTTACTAATCCTTCAGTACAATAAGTTTATTTTGTGTTTTTGTATATCAATTTCTTCCTATGAGTACAGCTTGTGTTTTTCGTTCTCAGATGATTCGAAATTTAGCCATTTTGATTTTACTAATCCTTCAGTACAATAAGTTTATTTTGTGTTTTTGTATATCTATTTCTTCCTGTGAGTACAGCTTGTGTTTTTCGTTCTCAGATGACCCGAGATCCACGTTTTGAGTCTTTATGTGGTAATCTCGATAACGATGGGTAAGTCATTGTGTTTTTTTTTCGGATATGTTTAGATTTGATCCGGTTAGGTTTCGTCTCAAAAGTGTTTTCTGTTCTTGTAACTCGTATTTTCAGGTTTAGGAAGAGATACAATTTTTTATACGCGGAGACTCTTCCTGCTGAAAAACAGGTGAATAATATTCTTAACAAATCGTGATTTATCGTTTGAGATGATTTGCTATCGCCAGGAGGTTTGATTCCTTATTTTCATGTTCTGCTTCTTTTTTTTTTTTTTGAAGCCTCATGTTCTGCTTCTTTTGATCATGTTAATATGATCTTTTATGATATTACTCTTCTCCGCCTTTATTTTTCTTCATAATTTGAACCTTGAAACCATCAGAGAATTGTAAACCCGGCGTTTCGGACTATAAAACCTCCGATAGCCTTTTAGCTGAAGAAAAAAAAAATCATCTCCAAGTCCCTCTTTCTCCTAGTTGTTTTCTGGTTTGTTACTTGCAATCCAAGTAACTAATGATATTAATAAATTGTCTTACTTTTGAATTGGAAATATCAGGAACTTCGCAACCAATTGAAGGAAACTCGTGATCCCGAAGCCATTGAAGATATAAAGAGCCGCATTTCTTGGATAGTAAGCGCATTTTATTATAACAAGATGTTTCTCTTTTTTTTTTTTCTTTTTTTTTTTAATTTTTATACCGATCCTTAAATATATCAATTATTTTGCAGGACAAACAGATAAAATCTGGCTCGACACAGCGTAAAGAAAACGCAATTTTGACGGATCACAAGAGAAAAGAGAGAGCCGCTGCAAAGCAAGGAAAACAACCCTTCTATCTCAAGAAATGTATTGCAAAATCTTAATCTCTCGCTTCTATTAATTCCTCTTAGTAATTTTCTTAAGCAATAACATTATCATCTCTCTACTTCGCAGCCGAGATACGGAAGATTAGGAATGTCGAGAAATTCAACGAGCTCAAGGTATTCGATTTCAACACAGACATTCATTTTAACCTCTCTGTTGTGACGTCGAAAAATATTTTTTTTGCACGATAGAAAATAAAAATAATATGAAACCATTCTCGTGACAAATAAAAATACATACTCTCTTCTTTTTTTCTTTTTTTTTTTCTGTTTAGTTTTCTTTTTCTATCTGCTCAATAAATTTCTAATTAATTTCCCTTTTAGTTTTTAATTATTATTTTGATTACTTTTAATTTATTAATTTTTTACCAAAAAATAAAATAAAAAACCTAACTTGGCAGTTGATAATTTTTGTATAGATTTTAAAAATTTGTGTTAGACTCTTCTTAAATTGAAATGCAAACCCCTCTTAATTTGTTTTATGAAACTTTTTACCGTTATAAAACTTTTTTTTGACATTTGGCCCCCCCTCGATTACAGGAAGCTGGGCCCGGGAAACTCGAGGCATATGTGGAGAAAAGGAGAAGGAAAAACGCCGCTAAAGATCACAGACACGTGCCTTATCGAAGGCCCAACTTCGGCGAATAAAGTTGATTTTGGTGGCGAGTTTGAAAACTCTCTTCTAACTTACCCAAGTACTAATGCTTTATATTATCTTCTATGTTTTGTACGATTTTTTGGGACCATTTATAAGACTATAAGATGCAAGAGGAACTAAAGAGAAGACCATTTTATAATGTTGTTTTATGATTACATCATTGTATTACATACATTTGCTGTCACAAGATTAGTACTTGCATGAAAGTACTAGCATGTTGGTAAGTAATATACAAACTCGTTGAAGGTCACTAAAAAAAAGCTAGTCGTAAAAAAAAAAAGAAAAAAAAAAGTCAAAGCTACTATTAGTAATTGATTCTTACATTAATGATTCTTTGAATAGAATAGAGTAAGCGTCGTTAAAAAACTAGTCAATTTTTTGTTATATGTATATGACTAGTTTACTATAATTGTGTAACATTGACTGTTTTTGCTATAAATGATATTATCCGATATTTTACCATATTTGATTTTCCCATCACAAGATTTTACGAACGCCTCAGAAGGACTTGGCTTTTATGTTTCACTAGGACGGGAAAAAAATATTCAAATTTATGTGGAATTGTTAACTTCTCTTGTTAAGTAATTGATAAATAAGGAATTAGATACAAATTTAACAAAACTTGAATATTTTTTTAAGAAAGTCTTGGCAAGAAAAGAACGAGCAATAAATGCGCTTTTTTGTTAAAAGAAATAAGGGAAACCCCGTGGACTTGGATGGCAGTTTCGAAATAACGAAGCGACTGTCATGGGGGAAATAGTAAAAACCGAGCAACAGAGAAGCCACGCTAAAACATCAACGGACACGTGTCCAGAAATCACTGTGAATAACCAGACCCTGGCAACTGGTGATAGCCGGTCACTCTTAATCAACACGTAAAAACTAAAATAATATTAACAAAAAATAACATCAGTCTCCGTTTTATTCCCGCTCTCTCTCTCTCTCTCTCTCTCTCTCTCTCTCTCTCTCGCCATGGCAAATCCGTACGTCTTCTTCGAAGCAACAGTCTCTTCAACTTCTCGGAGCTTCGTCTATGAATGCTAGGGTTAGCTCGTTTTCTCTTTCATTTTTTTCTGTGATCTCATTTGTATATGTTTTTTCGTGGAGAAGAAGAAAAATAAAAGAGAAGCATTAATAGTTTCATTTCCAGTCTTTTTTTTTTTGGTTGCTTTTGATTCGAAGATAATAAATAACTCGTCGTCTTCTTTTTATTTATCGAAAGTCTTTATTTTAGCTAATGTCAAGAGAGAAAGAGGAAAAAAAAACTTTTTTTTTCCGTTTCGTTTCGTTTTTTTTTTTTTTTTTGGGATCTTGTAAATGCTTTCCTCGTTGAATTATGGATGATGATTATGAGTATACTGGGAATCAGTGTCACGATTTTGGACTTCGATTTTTGCAGAGTATGAACTTTTTTTTCTCTCTCCATTCAAAGGTGTAAAATAGAGTTGGTATTATATTCAGCAAATTTGAGTCATTGGGTATATGAAATGTCTAAACTTTTTGAACTTTTTTTTTCTTTCATATCGACGTCTGACTATAAATTTTGTAACTTTTTGGAGATTAAGAAATCGGGAATTTGTTTTTTTAATCATCACAATCTAGAACTTTTTTTTTTGGGGTTATGAATATGGGTAATCACAATATAAATTCAATTCGAACTCCAAACTGAGATGCTTTTTCAATATAAATGCAGAAGAAAGTTATCAAATGATTAAGTAAGTACTGTCATTTTGTCATCGGTCCCAGAGAGCATTTGTCATTTTGTGTGTGTATATATATATATATATATATATATATTTAAGGGAGACTTATATATAAGTGTTTATTGTGCTTTTGTAGGCTAGCATTTGATATAATAATTCCCATGGACGCGTTTTACGATCCCAATTTCCATTTCGAAGCTCTCAACTCGAGCTTAGTACAACTCCAAAGCTTCAATGATAGCTCAAGCGTTGACCCAATCAGCGCCTTGTACTCGAACCCGACTATAGATTCTCGGTTCGTGTACTCAGACGGTTCGAACACGAACACAAACGGCGGTTTCGCACCGATCCCAAGCGCGAACCACAAGATAGAGCCACAGCAAAAGAAGCCGAGGTTAGAGCAAAGTCATCAGCTTTCGGGGTTGGTTCAGCAGCACATGAACGAGGCTTCTTCGCAAAAGTCCGGTCAGAGACAGAGCCGAACGACGATGATGAGCGACCGATCCGCGATCGCAACGATGACGATGATGAACGGAGACCAAGCGAATCAGAGAGCGATGGTGCGTGGCTTGAACGACGTGCCTCGGCTGAGCGAGACCGTGTGTACGAGGAGACTAATGCAATATGTTTATCATCTCCGACGCCGACCCGCTGTGAGTAATATTTCAAGTGTATAGATATACTAGATTATCGCGATGTAAAAAGTGAAATTTCGTATCATATAGGACAATAATATAGCGTATTGGAGGAAGATCGTGACCGAGTATTTCGCTCCGGGTGCTAAGAAAAGGTGGTGTGTGTCGATGTACGATAAAGCTGGAACCGAAGTTACAAGTCTTGTTCGCAACTCGGCTATGGTCTGTTATGTTCGCTGTCTCAATATATGTTTTATTTTCTGCTCATTCTTTTTTTTCATTTTTTTATTATTTACTATCATTATTATTATTATTATTGCAGAGTGTCTGGCAGTGTGATATGTGTAACTGCAGACCAGGAAGGGGATTCGGTGAGAAATTTTGACATTTCGCAATTTCAGATTTTATTTTTAAATTATTCTCACTTTTTTTTTTTTTTTTTTGCTTCACAGAGACGATCTTTTCTTCACTTCCAAGGCTAACGAGATTGATGTACGAAAGTGGCGTGATCGATGAACTCCTTTTCCTCGACTTGCCAAGTTCGTATTTGCTTCCTTCGGGCTTAATGATGCTGAGATACGAAAAGGTCTCGCAAGAGAGCGTCTACAAGAATTTCCGTGTGGTTCACGAGGGTCAGCTTTGTGTTGTCTTCACTCGCGATTTGAAGGTGAGCGCTACTTTTTTTTTCAGATACTATTCACTCGTTATTGTGTCACCAATTAATTTTTTAAAAAAATTTGAAGATACTATCCTGGGAATTTTGTGCTCGTGGTCATGAAGTATTTGTGTCTCGAAATTCGGTCATGTCACAGGTATGTACCTTTTAGTGTTGATGATTATATAAACCTTAGTTCACCTGAATTTCGAGTACTTGATATATGTCTTTTTTTCAGATGGCTCAAGCTGAGCAAAACTATCAACAAATCATTGATGAGTGTGGATCGATTGGGATTCAGCTATATCAGGGCTCGCAAGCAGTTAGAAACAGGTAATAAAAACAAAAAAAACATTCGAATATTTGTGTGTTTCACCTATGAACTTTGAAGGACATAATCTCCCATTAGACTAAGTGAAACAAGAATTGATTTAGGGTTTTATGTTAATGTAGGATCCAGAATGTCGGGGTTTCAATCGAAAACGCTTTGGATTTAGGGTCGGTTGATGATTTGGGGTTTTCAAAGAGATACGCTCGTTGCTTGCAGGTGAAGATTCAACTAAAAAAAGTGATGATGTTTTTAAAACTAACAACCTAACGATTTTCGCATTTTGAATTTATTTTATTTTTACACAGATTGCTCAGGTCGCACAAAGCATGAACGTCGTTCAGTCTTTTTGTGAAGCTAATCGAACCGGTCCAATCGGTATAGTGATTTAATCTTGCGTCTATAATAGTTACTGTATGCTATGTTATTTTAGTTAATCTAACAACATGTCGATGACCTTAAGACACTCATTTTTGTTCCATTTCACTGTGATTTTTGCAGAGAGCTTGAAGCATCTCTACCCAGAGCTCGGCTCATCCAAGCTTCAGAGAAGCGAAATTCCGAAAATATCGCCCGAGCCTCGAGACCACTCGCCGGAAAGTTTCGTAGCATCCTCGGATGGGGACACTTCTGCGCTGCTCAGTCACAACAACACCAACGTTGCTGTGAGGACCCGGATCTCGAATCTATTCTTCCGAGCTCGAACCGAAATATTTTCATCGTCATAATGATGGATAACTCTTTTTCTGTTTTTTCGAAACCGTGTTCGTAGGCGCTTCAGGCGCGGCCAAGGACCTCGAATTGCGGGCCATCCTCGTCGTCGAGGCGTCTCGACCAAAGCAAGGAACACCGAGCGATTCAGAAGATTCTTCAGGAGATGATCAGCGGCGGCGGCGGAGAACCCGAGAGGCAAGTTTCGAGCGGGCCCGCCAGAATGTACGATCTCGGAGGAAACTTCTTGTGGGGGTCAATGGATGACCGGCTTTGACTTTGACCGCCAGCTTCGGTGACAAAAAGTTTTTAAGAAATTGAATCCTGGTTTTGAGTCCTTCTTTTGTAGGAGAAAGACGGTTACTTTGTTGCTGTTTAGCTTAGTCTGTAAATGATGATCTTTTTGGGGGGTTAAATATTATATATACACAGGGTATATGGATAGAGGAAAGATTTTGATTAGCAACTCAATAGGACAGGGTTTTACAGGAGAATCATTCACATAGATAATATTATAATATGCCTGTTGACTTGAGACAGTTCTTTTTAATGAACCACCATATAAATTTGATATTACAATTTGTTTTTTTTTTTTTTTTTTTTTTTTGGCTAAGTATTAATGATTTGTTGAGTAAAATGAAGTCACTCACTATTAGCGGGATTTAATAATAGGAGATTAACCGGTTCATATTCAATTTTTGCTTGATATTTGTAATTAGTAGGATTTCCTTTTTTTTTTTTTTTTGCATTCTTCGTGAGTAAAATGATCTCACAATTTTTATTGGTTTAGAGTATAAGACATGAAGAAAAAAAATCTATTAGTTGGTAGCACACAGATATGGACGTAATAAATATTAATTTCTCATTACACATTGACAAAAAAAATAAAAAGTCACTCGAGCACATGAAAATTGAATATTGACCAGACGCAAGAAAATGAAAAGAAAAAAAATTCCCACAACAAAAATAATATAATATAATAAAAACAGATCCCATAGAGCTTATACATATAACCACAATCCCGTTGGGAAAAAAGTGGCAAACAAACACACCTTTGAGAACACCAAGAAATCAAAAGTGACAAAACATATAAAATGTACACGAACATCTCTATTATCTACTACTACATTTATATATCTGCCTTCAAAAGAACTGCTAAAATATCAGTTCTTTCGAAAATGGACTTGGTCCTCTCTCAATAATCTTTAAAAAAAAAAAAAAAACACCCTCTTGTTTGTTTGTTCCTAAGCTTCAAGGTTTAAGAGCAATCTAAAAGTGCCTTAAACCTCTAAAAGCCCTTCTTCGGGCGTATCATCACAGAGTCCAAACAGAGACCACCTTTGGTGTGAGTACAGTCGATCTGCGTCATCGAGAACTTGAGCTTCGTCTTCTTCGAGGCATCTCGAACGACAAAGTCTCCGGCTTTGTGGGATTTCCATGACCCGGCCTCGGTCAGGAAGCACTGAGACGAGTCGCTCTGGCCGTCGGATGTGTGGAGCTGAAATCGGACGGGCTTGACGTCCCAGCCGTGGATGTTGTCTGTGTTGCAGATCCGGCGCCCGAATCTCTTCCCCGTCTTGCCCAACAAGAGCCTGAAATACACAGAGTACGTCCCCGCCGGGAACGGGAATTCGACCTCCCCGTCCACTTCGAACCACCAGATTTGCTGCAGAAACGCCACCGTTTGGAATCTGAGATGGTTCCCAGAAAAAAAAAAAAAAAAATATAGAAAAATGAGAATCATGAGTGAAATTTCGATATACTAAACTTTTTGGATTGTTTTTCCCTTTTGACAAAGACACAAGGATGAAGTTCAAACTATTGAGGCTAGTCGTGAATTGACAATTTCGTATACGAATATGGGTGATTAGGTTTTGATATTTATAGATCGCCAATAGAGTTATATAAGGATGAACATAAATCAAAGCTCAAAGCAAACTATCTCAAGTCAGTGAAGAAAAAGATAAGAGGAAGGTCAGGAGTTACTACTCGTTATCGATTGATATAAGCTTAACATGGTATCAGAGTCCAATAACTCAAACGAGCAACTAATTTATTTTTTTTAACATACATGAGAAACCCAACAAGGAATATAGGATCGACTGGTTTTAAGATAGAATCTATACAATACTTCACGTGGTATCAGAGTCCCGAGAACTCAAACGAGCGAGTAATTAAGTTTTAATGCATGAAAATGATGGACCTAACCAGGTAATATAGGATCAAGAGTTACTCCTTTAATTATATCAACGGGTTTTAAGATGGAATTTATAATACTTAGTGTGGTATCAGAGCCCAATAACTCAAATGGAAATCCTAAGTTGGTCTTAAAAAGCTCTTCTAACTAACATAATGGAACAGGCAAGGACAATCTAATCATAATATTATCCATTTGTTGTTGAATTATTTTAAGAATTAAAAAGCGATGAAAAAGACTTACGTAGATTCTTCGGTCTGAATCCGATTCCAATATCTCCGGTCATCAATTCCAGTAATAGCCAAGCCTTTCCAAGAAACAGACAAGCAAACACCACCGTTGCTTTTGTCCACCCAAACTCTCTGCAACCAAAAATTAAACAACAAAAATTAATTTATTACATTTTCATATCCATTAATCCCAAAAACTCAAACAAGCAACATAATCCGAATCATCCAAAAAAAAATCAGTCAAAGATTCTATCTTTAGAGCTATACCAGGCCTAAAAACCTCTATCTATCGATTTTCGGATTTATCCCAAATCTTGTCTGAATCAAAATCAATTCAAACCCTAACCACTTACCTTCGTACCGTCGTCCAATAGATTAGGTCGACAAAGCCTCGCGTAAATCTCCCTCTTGCACAAACCCCCAATCGAATCGCCCAAAACCTCGCGAACCAGAACCCTATAATTCTCCGGCAATTTCGACTCCCACACGAAATCCGCCATGGAAGCTCCTCGGAAAGCTCGATTCAGCCTCGCCAAACTGCAGATCTCGGTCGGCCCGAGGTTCTCGATGATCGAGGCGACGCAACTCTCCGGCAAATCTCCGAGCCCCGGATTCCATTGCTGCGACGAGGGCGATGAATAGCTCGATCCATTCGGATCGAAAAAGGCGAAGAGGGAAAAACCAGAGCCCATGAGTTATGAACGAGACGAAGAAGAGAGACTGGAAGTTTCTAAAAAGTTGAGATCTTTATGGTCATTGAAGAGGAATCGTGGCGAGGAAAGGTATATATATGATAAAATGACTTTTTGTGTGTCAAGTGTCGACGCGTATATATATATATAGTAATATGTATTTAATAGATGGATAGAGAAAGATTTGTCTGTTTCTTTTCCGTGACAGATACAGAAGAAAAGAAAAGACAGCGGTATTTAATGTAACTTCTTTTTAAAATATCTTCTTAAATGTATTAGTCATTTGTCTATTTATTAAGTAATAATCTTTAAGGCCCCGTTTGGTTAAGTTTTTCATTCATGTTTTCTGTTTTCTGTTTTCTGATTCTAAATTTTAGAAAACAGTTTTAGAAAAATTGTTTAGTTATAAATTCAAAAAACAGATTTAGAATCATGTTTCTGTTTTCTTTGAAATTTGTTTAGAAAACAGAAAACAATGAAAAGTTGTTTTATAATTTATCTATATACAATTGAATGGAAAACATAACCAAACAACATTTAAAATATTCCGAAACGTAATTCTAAATCTGTTTTTTAAATTTAAAAATTAGAATCAGAAAACAGAATTTAAAAACAGAAACGAGTTTAGAAAACTAGAACAAACGGCCCCTAAATTTGCGAGTTTTTATTTTTTTTCATGTAATTATTACCAAATTGTAAAACATTTATGTATTTATGAATGACAATGACTACGGTCCGGTCGGATCCACTTGTTTCGTTATCATGTTTAAAAATAAACTTGTTATTCGGATCCATTTATTCGGTTTTTCGAGCGGATCTGATAACAGGTATATCCTTCGAATAAACGGATAAAAAAGTGTCGGACTCATTACCGTTTAAACGTGGCTTACCGGTAGCGGGACGGGACGGAATCCCCGCTACCGGTAATGAAGGTAACGGGACGGGAGGTCCCGTTAAGCCTAACGGACGGGAGTCCCGTCCCGTTACTGTAGCTAACGGGATCCGCGGATCCCGTTAGCGACCGTTGCTTTTTTTTTTTTTTTTTTAATCTCGGCCGTTGGATCAAAGATCCAACGGCCGAAAAAAGAGCCGTTTGAATATGAACGTTGGATTTTAGCCGTTGGAGCCGAAAATGAGGTTTTTTTTTTTTGTTTTTTTTTCCCACTTATTTCTAAAATCTATAAATACCCCCCCATTTCATTCATTTTCTTCACACCTTTCACTCAAACTCTCTCAAACTCTCTCAAATTCTCTCAATCTCTCTCTCTAATTCTCTCAAACTCTCTCAATTTTACTCTCTAAAGCTTTCATTTTCTCATGGCATCATCATCCCACAACCGAGGAGGTCGAAGGGGAAGAGCTTCCCGAGGTGAACGAATGCACCGTTTTGAAGAAAATTGGTTGCATTTGTCTCAAAACGCCCCCGACCCAAACACCCAATACTCTTTCGATCCAAATTATGTTGCTCCTACTTTCCACAATACGGAATTCACCGAAATTCCAAACACACAAATGCCATATTATCCTCAAATGGATCCCGAGCAAGCATATCAAGCACAAATACCGCCATCCGAAGCCGCTTTTCAAGAGTTTCAAGTGTTCGAGGAACATTATCATCAATCCCAAAATCCAAATGAAGAAGAAGACGACGACGAAACCCAAGATCCAAATGAACAACATGATGACGAGGAGGAGGAGGATGAAGAAGAAGACGTCCCACCGCCACCACCTCAGCCTCGAACTCAAGTTCCACGACCTCGACAACGTGAGCAACAAGAGGATACCCGACAAAGACGACGTGCCCGAGAAGAACAACAACAACAACAACCACCTCAACAACAACAACCACCGCAACAACAACAACAACCTCAACAAGCACAAGCATCACGACGTCGAGCGAGGTCTGTTGTCTGGACGTTCTTTGAAGAGGTGGTTGCCAACGGTGAAAAAGCCGGAAAATGTCACGTTTGTGGCAAAATCTTTAGCGCTCATAACACTAGAGTTGGGACGTCGCTATTGTGGAGTCATCACAGACACTGCCAGTGGGGGACACAATCTGGAGCCTCTACAACCCAAGTAAGTAACATCGATCCTTTAAGATTTAGACGTGATTTAGTTGAATATTTTGTATCAACCGATCAATCTTTTAGTCATATCGAATCTCAAGGCTTTGTTAGATTCATTAGTTCTTTTATTCCAAACGTACAACTAATGTCTAGGAAAGCCTTGAGATCCGACATCCTAAAATGGTTTTTAGGAGAAAAGGAACAAATGAAAGACTCAATATCCTCTGGTAGATATAGCGTAGCCTTAACATCGGATATATGGACCGGTCAATCTAAGATGGACTTTATGAGCGTTGTAGTCCATAACATAGACGACGATTGGAACCTGAACAAACGTATCATAGTGTTTAGGAGGATAGAAGGTTCTCACACTGGTGAGAACATCTTAGATATCATAGTTAGTGTTTTAGCTGAGTGGGGTTTGAACAATAGGGTTATATCTGTGACCTTAGATAATGCCACTAGCAACAACGCCATGATTAGGGAGTTGACCCAAAAACTTAACGTAGACGAAACCCTTATACATCAACGTTGTGCTACCCACATCATCAACCTCATAGTTCAAGCCGGAGCCGCTAGTTACGACCCTTCGATAAACAAGATTAGGAATTACATAAGTTGGATAAATAGTTCAACCTCTAGAGTAGATGAGCTTAAGAGACGGCTTAGACTAAACGGCCTTCAAGAACGCACATTTCACCTAGATAACAAAATTAGGTGGAATTCAACCTTTCTTATGCTGACCAACTTCTTATCCGAGCGTTACGTCGATGTTATTGTTTCTTACATTAACAGCGTACATGGCGAAAACGCTATATCTGATTTGGATATTAGGATGGCTGAATCATTTGTTTCTTTTCTCGACATTTTTTATAAAGAAACTTGTTATCTTTCTGCTGTTTACACTCCCACTTCTTTTCTCGGTCTTCATACTATGACCGCAATAGCTGTGCATCTTGATAAAAATAAAAACGAAACTATTTTTCAAGATTCTATTCAAGCAATGACAGCAAAGTTTTTAAAATATTGGGGGGCTGGAAAGGTTCCATTACTATACGGTTTTGGAGCCATTCTAGACGTCCGATGTAAAATTGGAGGTTTAAATTTTTTTTTGAAATACATAAGAAACCATTTTGTGGACCAAGATTACGTTGCACTTGATCTTTCGAGGATCGTGCAAGCTTTTTTTGATCTTTTCAAGGTTTACGAGGCGAAACTTCTACCGCAATACCGAGCGCAACCTTCTCAATCACAGACGCAATATCCGAGAAGACACCAATACACGAATGTCTTCGTCAACGCGCCCGCGTACAGCCCGTCTCCTCAACAACAAGAAGCTGGGACAAGTCAGACGAGGTCAAGCGCAACCGACGCACGGTCCCATCCGGAGATCCAAGAGTACGATAGGAACGATTGGGTCAGGTCGGACGACGAAGCCATCGACCTCTTGGTTTGGTGGAGGCAGAATGCGAGGAGGTTTCCGATCTTGTCATCTATGGCACAAGACATCCTCACCATCCCAGTTTCAACTGTGTCCTCTGAGGCGGCTTTTAGCAGCGCGGGCCGGATCATCGACGATAGAAGATGCAGCCTGAAACCGGAGATGGTCGAAGCATTGACGTGCGGAAAAGATTGGATTCAACATCGAAATCGAGCACAAGAAACATTCATGTGCTTCGATATTCTAGACGATTTTGAAGTTGATTTTGCAAACGTAAACATAAATGGTTAAAGTATCGTGTATAACAAAGGGATATCCCGGCCCTTGTCCGGGATACATTTTCAAACATTTAACGAGGAAATGGGTGCTCTTTTTCCTCGCCGTCGCACCTTTTTAGGGGTCGGTGAGGTTTTTTAGGAGGCCCATTTTTAATTTCACATTCTTCTTTATTGTTTTTTTTACCCATTTTTAATTATTTAACAACATTCATATTTTTCATTTCTACCCACTTATTCCAAATCTTTTCACTTTAATCCTTTCATTTTATTTATTAAATTCTTTTTTTAAATTTTTTTTTTAATGCCTAACGGGATCCGCGGATCCCGTTAGACATTTACCGCCTCCGTCCCGTTATATAACGGGACGGGACTCCCGTTCGGCGAATTAACGGGAGTCCGGGCGGGGGCGGGACGGGAGGCGCGGTAACTCCCGTTAAGCCACGTTTATTACCGTTTATCCTTTCAAAGTTTCTGGGTCCCGAGTCGGGTAAGCCCGTTTGAATTTAAAAAAATCAACAAGCCTATAAAAAAAAGTTAAAATTCAAAGTTTATAAATTACAAAACTATGTATGTGATCATGTTTTTAATTTTTTAATGAAAAGAGTTGAAAATCGAGTTCGTCTTCAACGTTGCATTTTTAAAAAAATAAAATCATTATAGCAAGATTATATGATATTTTAAACACAATTATTATAAAATATAAGCGACAATAAAATAATAATGGTGAATTAGTTAGCTAATCAGAGTTTTTTTTAGTTTAATTATTTTTTCAAATCATAAACATAATTGAAAAACACTATCAAAATCCTCATTTTTATTGTCACTGTCTGAAAATTAAAAATTAATTTTTTTTTACTATCCGGTGCGACATGTCGCACCCAATACCCATATAGGAGCAACTTGTCGCACCCAATACTAGCAACAGGTGCGACATGTCGCACCATATATCATTCCAGAAACAAAAAAAAAATTATAAGTTTAAGTGGTATATCGGGTGCGACGCACCCGATATGAGCAACAGGTGTGACTTGTCGCACCCGATATGAAAAACAGGTGCGACATGTCGCATCGGATAGTATTAGGGTAACATTATAACCACCGACCTTCTTCTTCTTCTTCTTCTTCTTCACTTTGCCGAAAATCCTCTCATTTTATGGATTCTCTCATTCCCTGATTTGCTCACCGCCCAACTCTCTCGCCGGAGCCACCATCGCCACCGGCGCCTCCGACCAACCCCAACGCCCGACGTCACGTCTTCCTCGCCGCCCTCCAATGTTACCTCTCCCTCGCCGCGGGCCAACCGCCACGAGCCAACCTCCTCCCTCGCCGCCCCTCTTCCTCGTCGGTTCATTGTAAGCTCTATTTCTCTCGTTCTCTGTCTACTCACTCTGTTTCTCTGTCTATCTCACTCTCGTTCTCTTTCTCCGGCGCCGACCTCAGCCCCGGCCACCGCGCACGCCCCTCCTCGTCGCCGGACCTCAGCCCTCGCCCTCGCCGACCTCAACCTCTTTCTCTCTCTTGTCCCTCTGCTCTTCGCCCCTCCTCCGCGCCGGAGCTCGCCGTCCCCTCCTCGCCAGAACACACACACATGTTGTTATTGGGCTTCTCAAGGGCTCGCTGGCCCGTCATTTTTGAGGTTCTTAGAAGTAAAATAAGTGCGACTTTGGATGAGACAAATCGCACCCGAAGCCTTTAGCGACGGACTTTCGGGTGTGACATTGTCGCACCCGAAGAACTTTCGGGTGTGACATTTTTCGATGCCTATATTTGTTCTAATGTTAAAGTACGTATCTTAAGATTCTTATCCAAATATATTTCAATATCATTAAATTGCAGGGAAAAAATGTGTAGGTGAAAATAAATTACAAACATTTTGAAAAATATTTAGCATTTTCTTTATGTTGACCAGGAAATTATGGCGCTTAAAAAAACAAATAAATATCTTAAATTGAAGGCATCATATCATTTCAATGGTTCCCCTTTATAAATATCTACTCGTGTTTTGTTGTTATGTTCACACTTTTTGTTTTTTGGAATTGGGATATTTAAACAATATATTTTCTCCGTTTTAGCAAAGAAACAACAAAAACAAATTTGGACACAGAAAATATCCATTAATTTTGTGGCGTTGTTGGTTTATATATAATAATTTTGTTGGTTTATTGCTTTTTTCTATACAAAGCATTTTTATCATCAACAACCGAATATGTTATTTTCGAAAAAATTAAAAACTACCAATTAACTAATAGAATTTCAAATAATTAACTATGTGTACGTATTTTGGTTTCATTTTGAAGCATGGTTATATATATATATATATATATATATATATATATATATATATATATATATAATATGATTCCTTGTAAGAAGGTTTGACTTTGAATTCTCATACAAAAATATGAAATAAGAGGTCAAAAACTTAATCCCCTATGACTCTCATATATATATATATATATATATATATATATATATATATAATATAATTCATTGTAAGAAGGTTTGACTTTGAATTCACTTAAAAAAAAAAATGAAATAAGAGGTCAAACTTGACCCCCTGTGACTCTAATAAGGAAGGCTGGCTTTTTTATTAAAAAAAAAAATCAAGGATTTATAATCATATAGATAGATGTTTTCGGAGAAATGAAGATGAGGAAAATGACAATTCACGTGTGAATATAGATATGAAAAATCAAAGCTTATTAAATGTTTCATAATATCTTGTCGTGTACACGTTATGTTAAGCCGGAAAACCAGTATAGCGTACTTTGACTGTGTCTTAATATTTATAAAAAGGAGTATAAATTGTGTTTCTTCGTACCAGTCAATAATAAATAAATAAATATTTGCTTCGGCTAAATAGCTAAGCAGTAGTATAATTTTGGGCTGAAATGGATACACTATATATGGTCAACTTTCTTCAACGCTAGTCTTCAGTTATTCTATATATTTAATGAGTTTTATATCAAAATTGAAATAATATTCTAAATTGAAAGTTTGTTTGTTCTTATCCGAAGCTGATTTAGTGTCGATGGGTCTTTGTTTCTGAAGCTATGAAAAATATTGAGTTTATCTACGTTTATCGTGAAAGTAATGTTGCGGCCGATGCTTTAAGCAAGTTTGATCATTTTTTAGATTATTAATTTTTTGGACATTCCTTTAAAAATTCGAAGTATAATTGTAAAAGATAGCAAATGATATAGATATCAAGAGTTTTGTGTAATCTATCTCCCATGCTCTTTTATTTTTCCTCATTTTTTTTGTTTAAATAAAATTGTAACCACGATTTTCTTTCGTCATATATAAAGTTTATGAATAAATTTACCGTGATTTCGTCCACGTTCTAAAAAACAGTTGGATTTTCTTACTTTTAAGTGTCAAATATTTGAAACATTCCTTTTAAGACAAAAGTATTCTTGAAAATAACCAAATTAGTTCAGAAAACTTCCATGATTTTTTAATGCGGCTGGACGGTATAATTTATAATTACCGAAAGTATATTTTATAAATAGCCACTCACTATTGTCTTCAAATTATCATATATCAATAGAGAATATATGTGAAATGTACCGCCCAAATAATTTCCACCACACAACTATATTCTACGTGTGCCTATCTTATCTGCTTGCATTATTATATCCACTTAAAAAAAAAAAAAAAAATCCAACGGTGTGTATATATTCAGTCACATTCATGCGTACTATCGCTGAAAGTTTTATTCTCTCTCATAAAGAAGAAGCTGATAAAAAAAATGTTTTATTTTATTTTATTTTTTATTGAAGAAACTGATGAATAGTTATTATCAACTAATATAGAAACATCATGAAAGTACTATGACGAAAATATAATTAAATATAATGCAAATCTAGTCACTGAACTAATAACAACCAGGATTTAATTAGGTCTATGAAACACATTCAATCCCAGCTAATTGCCACGTAGGTTTTATTGGCGGTTTCTCAGAGTGAGTGGTTGAGGATGATCTATATATATCCATGCCATGAGTTCCTAATTATATATTAAATTATCCAATTTCAAACACATATTAGGAATCAAATTATTTATAAATGATATCCATGCAAATAGATTATAAAAACCAACACGTAGAATCAATAATACGTAAAGCTGAGTCAGCTTATCAATGGTCGACTTCCCACTATTGGTATAATACACTACAACTTACGTGTCTAGTTCGAGTTTTTGTAATGATCTCATTTAAAAACTTATCTATTTATTTTGTTAGCACAGTTGGCGAATTTTGGATCAAAGCAGTGCATTGAAGCGTACGTCTTCTCAACTTTGGGTAATATGATAAGAGAGAAAAATAATTATTATTGGAACATGAAATGCTCTCGATTTAGAAGAAACCAACTAAAATTTGGTTTGTGATTTCTAGAGCTGTTATTAAATAATGAAAAAATGGTAAAAATAGTCCTTTGAAACTAATTAATTAGTAAAATAGTCAAATTTCAACTTTTCAGCAAATTAACAAAATGTATGTTTTTAATTTTTTTTTTATATCATAGATTAAATTTTTTGACGATTATTATAAACAATTTAGCACTACTGTATATTTAGACTATTTCACTACATTATGAAAAAAATTTGTTATTTTACAAATTCATAAACTTTAAATTAACTATTTAACTACGACACCCTTAAATAATATTTAATTAGTAATGCCCTGCGAAATATTGAAATGCTATATTTTTTTTTAGCAACAACGTTCTCAAAGTGCCCACTTGTTTGCTCTCAATTTAAAGATAAATAGCTTCAGTATTATCGATCATTGATATCAACATCGTAAAGTGAGATTTTTGTACGATAATATATTTATTAATCAATTGACCGATTGATTGATAAGCTTCGATCGATAGATATTTTAGCGGTCCGTGTACGTTTTATTTGGATAACATATTTATGTCTACATTTTATATTTGTTTTTAAAAAAATGAAGCTGTGTTAGATATTATAATTCCTTCATTTTTTTTTTTGTAAAGGTAGTAATAATATTATTGAATTATTAGTATTTGAACCCTAAAGTTGTAATTAATACATGATGACAGAGATTATTTTACTCCATAAATATCATTTTTTTGGGCCTCTAATTAAGATTATAACTAGTTTCTCGATTTTCTTGATCTATTTTATAAACTTCTGCATTGTAACCAGTATTTTAGTTGCTCCCCGATTGCTAAAAATACATCATAATATGCTTTTCGGACAATAATATCTATATTATGTAGATGTTAATACTAATTTAGCCTTGACGATTCGAAGGTAAAAAAAAAATTATTGGATCTGGCCATGTTATATACACACACTATTTAGATATTTGTCAATAATTTTCTATACTTTGAATTACGATATCTTAATTCAACTTGTAAGGCCTTTGTACCTTATATGCTATCACTCATCGACATATTTTATAGTTTAATCGCAACAAACAAAAAATTAAAGTTAGTCGTCAAAGGCATAATTTTTTTTAGCTAAAGCTAGCTGTAATTAGGATTATGTGTTTGACTACATACTTGACTTTTATTTTCGGGCTTATCGCTGCCAAATAGTTTTATGATATTTATGAACAAGAACCAAGTCGCTTAGTTTCCACTTTCCACAAACGTAGTACACATTAATCTTTGTCAACTTATGCAATAAATACGTGTTACATGTGAATAGATAGATAATAACAGCTAACCATTCGATATTCGGGGAATCTCATGCATATGCAATTTTTTTTAGGCAGATTCTAAGGTGATAATATCATGTACACACGTACAAATATCTCTTTGCCATGCATTATTACATTATATAGCACAAGTTTGTGAAATAGTTTACATGGTTTAAAGCTTGCCAACGCATCAAAATTGATCCGTACTTTTAAATCTTAATTAGTGTTTTTTTTTTATATATATAAACATGATAAAAAAATATATATATTATTAGGTTATGTGCTTTGGAGTATCAGGAAATGAGAACTACTCTAATTTTTATTTTATTTTGCTGGACCAACCCACAATTGACGTTTTATATACCTGGCCAACATTGATGATATGTAAGTACAAACACCACATATTACATAACTTACAGTGAGGGACAGAATTAAAAGACATAAAATCAAAATGAGAGTTTAGAAGTCTTCCATTGAAGATGTTTTTAAATGAGCTTATTTTGAAAAAACATTTTTTTTTATGAGAGAGGGGCTAATTTAAAATTCTCTTATGTAAATTAAAAATAAAACTCTGAAAATGGGACTCCAATAAATCTAACATGTCAACCAAGATAAGCTTTCATCGAGAGAAATCGCCAATGAGTTAAATAAAAACATCGAGAAAATTTATGTTCTCCGTATTAGGGGAGCAACTTCAATATTGTTGTAGAATCTTTCCTGCCAAATGATGTGTATATTATGTTTGACGACGACATTGTCGCTGATTAATATATTTTTTTTTTGTATCTATTTATTTTATTAATTAAAGATATACATAATTTTTTTTCTTCTATGTATGGCCTTTACAAAAATTTCAAATAACTAAAAAAACAAAAAATAAATAACTAGGTTCACATCATAGTATGTAGTGTTTGCTTCTAATCTATCGTCGCTTCTAAGTGTCTTTCCGGCATTAAGCGGTAGAATTTTTAGAAGCTATATGTCACTTCTAAATCTTATTTTTATTTATTAAATTCATTTTCATTTATTATATTTTAATTTTGTTAGAGTAAATAAAGTTTCGAATCCTCGAGAGCTTGTACGGCTTGTCACAATCTTTGTCTGTAATTCATAAGAGAGTATGTTGTCCATCTGCTCGACACCGATTGAGCGGGGCTCGGTTTAAGAAGTGAAAATGTCACCATAGCGCAATTTTTTGTCACAATTTTTTTGCCAATGATTACACTCGGAATTTGAATCAGAAGAGGCATTACAATTCCATTGGATTAAAAAAAAAGAGAAGGGAGAGATCAAGGATGTTGATAGTTATCTCAAACGGTTAGAAGGTCATGTCAAACTATATGCGACTTTGGTGGAGCCTTTTAACCGGTCTTTTTGGTTCACAAAATGAAATATTTTTGTCTAGCTTGAGTTATCTCTAAGCTAAACTGCTTGTTGGTACGTAGGCCAAAATTCCGAGGATTTAGAACCCGAATGGCTTGAAAGAAAGCTTAGCTTGGATGGCAAGATTTGTAAACACGGTCCGCTAAATTTGTTCTTGAAAGTAACTCGTGACACAAGATCAAAACTTAAAAAGTCTTTTGCGTAAGAATTCAAAATTACCCTATAGATATTTACAAACATTTTTTTTATTTTATTTTTGTTATTAGGATATAGATGGTTGGATATGCTCTATTACAAAGTTACAAATCTTGATTCCGGAAGATTGATACTTCTTTCTTTTTCTATCATATTCCTTTGATTTTATTATCCACATTCCGACAGTCTTAGTAAAATTAAACCATCAGCAAGCTATGTGGCATTTTCATAATCCGAACCAAAGAGAAAAATCTAAAAAAAGAGGGTTACTTATACAAATTTGAGGCTTTATCCTAAAGGGCGGGCCTAATTTGCCATCAAGGGCCGACCTTAATATTTGTTTGGGCCAAACCCACATATACTCTAATCATATTTAGACCATTGTGTATTTGTGTATCATTTGTTCTATAGTAAAGATGATATTAATTGTCCTCACTTTCAGAATTATAAGGCTACTACCAAATGTAATAATACACGTATTTATGTCCATCAGTCCATGCCGTACATTTTTTTAATCGATGTCATATTATTATGTTAAATCACAGATTTAATAACTTTTCTTCTCATTATCCCGATTAATTTAGAGAAGAAAAAAAACTTGTAATATCAATTACTAATATAACTTATGTATATGCGCCTTAAAAATATAATATACCACATTATAATAGAAAAGTATGTTGATTTAAGATATTAACCACATTTAAATTAGAAAAACTAGGTTTAGTAATCAAATAATATAGGGCTATAGTCATTAATTCACGTTTGATTAATTAATGCATTTTCTGTGATATCATCCCATTTATAAAATAAAAAAAATAATAATATCGGGCTAGAGTTTTATTTGCATCCAAAAGAAAAAAAAAAAAAAAACTATAGTTGCAACTTGCAACTTGCAGATTGCAATGCAAATAAGGAAAGATTTTTATTTCTCTATTACTACAACAGAAGAAATATCAACAAACAGCAATAACATAAACTTGAGAGAGAGAGAGAGAGAATATGACGTGGAATGAAATCATAATCATAAATTCATTTAGCCCTAGGCGTAGGAACAAGACGGAGAGGCTCTTTCATCCTCATCGCAATGCCGTACTTCTCTCTCATGTCCACGTCACTCGGAGCCATCCCCTCCGGCAGAGACCAGTCAAACCAGTGAATCAGCGACGCCACAAGCAGCGGAATCTGCTTCGCCGCCAACGGCATTCCGGGGCACATCCTCCGACCCGACCCGAACGGAAGGTACTCGAAATCCGCTCCCTTGAAATCCAAACCCCGCCGGGCGAGAAACCTCTCCGGCAGAAACTCCGACGGTCTTTCCCAAACCCTAGGGTCGAGCCCGATGGCCGAGACGTTGACCAGGATTTGACTGTCTTTGGGGATCGAGAAGCCCATGACGTGGCAGGACTCGGTGGCGCGGTGGGGGAGCAGGAGAGGCCCCAGCGGATGGAGGCGGAGGATCTCTTTGAAGCAGGCTTGGAGGTACGTCAGGTTTTGGAGGTCTGACTCTTTGACCGATTCGCGTTGACCGATCTCTCTCTCGAGCTCGTCTCGGACTTTGTTCATACATTTCGGAGATCTTATCAGCTCTGCCATTAGCCACTCCACTGTGGAGCTGCTTGTCTCCGTGCCAGCAGCGAAAAGCTCCTGTAAAATTATTAAAGTCTCATCTTTTCGTCAAGTGTGAGAATATTAATATTTATTACAAAAATAAATAAAAAAATTCATTCTTAAAGTTTTAGTAATATACAAATTAAGAATATGTTAATGAATTTTTAAATGATGATAATAAAACCCCGTATTTTTTTTTATCATTATAATAATATATATATTTTTAATGAATTTTAGTCATTAATTTAAGAATAAAGGGGATGCTTTGTAACATATGCTTTCAAAGTCTCGTATATGTAGTACCTAGTACGTAAACAAAATTAATTATAAATTGACAAAACTAAAATTGAATGAGAGAGAGAAAGGTCATTACCACAAAGAGCACGTTGATTTGGTCGCTGGAAAACCCATTTTTAATAAGAGCATCAAGAAAATCATCGGGGCATGAATCAATAATACGATCATCAATACCATTATTATTATTATTATTTTTCTTGGCGTCTTCTTTTTCCTCCATGATTTTGTCCCACAATTGGCATGCCTTGTGACAATGCGCTCTAGCCCTTTTCTGTAAACCCTGCAGATCAAACCGACCCAAAACCGGATAAAAATCCGATATATTCGGAGAAGAAGCCAGGTCAGTCATGCCCTTCATGAGATCGCAAATCTCTCCGGTGAGTCCCTCGCGATCCAACCGCACGAGATCTTTCGAGACGAGGATGTTGCTTAGGGCGTTGAGCGCAGTGGCGAAAGAGACCTCTCGGATCATCAAAACCCTACCTTCCATTTCCCTCACAAACCCTAGCATCTCCTCGACTTTCCTCTCCCTTATCTGCGCCTGCGAGGCTATGGATTTCCCCGAGAAGAGCTCGGTCCGGCAAAAAGTCCGGACGCTCCTCCAATCCTCATCGCACTCAGCGACCCACCCGACCGAGCAGTTTCTGAGCTCCATGCATCGCGCGGGGGCCACGTGGGGCACGAACCGGGCCGAGAGGACCTTGTCGTGGGTCCGGAGAATCTCGGAGGCCGCTTCGGGGGACGAGCCCACCACCACGAGCTTTGGGCCGAGTCGGAACGAGAGGATCGGCCCGTAGGTTTGGGCCCATAGGGTCAGGGTTTGGTGGGGGTTCGGGCCGAGTTGAAAGAGGTTTCCGATCACCGGCCACGCAAAAGGGCCGGGTGGGAGAGGAGGGAATTTGGAGAGGAATAATGGGTTGAGTTTGGAAACTAACAAGAAGATTAGAGGTAAGGAAAAAAAAGATTAGGGCTGGGATAATTGGGAAGTTTTGAACAAGGTTATTATTATTAGTGCTTGTTGTTTTGAGGATTTCTTGAGGGAAGAGTGTTTGTGTAGTGGTTTGAGACATTTTGTTTGATGCTAAGCAAGATGAGGGTTTTTATTTTATTTTTATTTTTATTTTTTGCTATGCATAGATCACACTTTAATACATAGAGCAAGTTTTTTTTTTTTTTTTCTTTCTTTTTTTGGTAATTGTAATGATTATTTTATGAGTAATGAGTAAAAAAGATATGGAAATGTTTTGAGATCTAAGCGAGAAAACTAACATTATACACAGAAAATGTTGTCCATAACATATCATGTGATGGAAATGGAATGTTAGTTGTCATAATTTAACGCACTTAAGGTCATCTCCAACCAAATCAAAACACCAAATGTCGTTTTTTTTCCTCCAACCGCATTGCAAAACCAACCCCAACTTATTTAACGTACGGAAAATATATATATATATATATATATATTTTACTCTTTTATTAGCTTGTTTATACATATATATATATAACCTTACAAATATTTATAAAACACCAAAATTCATAAATTGAATACAAAAATACATTAAAATAAAATAACAAATAAAAATTTAAACATAGATTACAAAGTTTAAATTAAACACACAAAATAAAATAAAAACTAAAAACAATAACATAATTTTATTTATTTTAGTTTTTGTTAAATATCGGTAAGTAATAAATAATTTTAATCACTTAATTAAAAAAATTATAAATATTATAATTATTTATTGAAATATTTATTAATAAAGAGATTGTATAATTTTAATAATATAATAATGATGAATAGTATTTTTAGTGTGAAATTTGGTATCTTGATTGGAGTTGAAAAAAAAATTGGTGCTAAATCAACACAAAAATTGTGTTGAATTAACACTAAATATAGTGTTATTGTTGGAGTTGCTCTAAACAATATCTTTTAAATGAAATTATTTTCACCGCAACTATACATATAAGCAGGGAGATTGATAGAAATTTAGATTGGGAGGGGGTTACTTTGCAAAAACAAATTCAGGGAGGTTGATTTGTAAATTTTGAGGATAAAAATATATAAAACTAAAATGAATAATGAGCAAAAAGTAAAATAATAATAATAATAATAATTGAAGGGGAGCGATATAGCTCACTGTGAACTGTTACTGGCTTCGTACCAGCATGCATGTAGGAGCTCAAAATAATATTCCACACATATCATCACCGATAAAGTAAGGACAAAGCACAAATATTAATTTGGACACAAACATCTGTTACAAAATTAAAAACCATTTGGAGTTTTATATATATTCTATGCTGACTTTTTCTTTGTGTGGTTGAATGATTGACTAGCACTAGAGGGAGCAACAAACCAAAATATGTTAAATAAGAAAGTATAGTATCATATAATTTTTTTTATCAGAATATATTATAATATAATATGTTATATAGTGACGTGGTTGATAAATATCATATATAAATCAACTGTTCTCTTTCATTTTTAGATTACTCGCATGGCAGACAATGAAATCAAATGATATATATGGCAATCCTCAACGATGAGGTTATATTTAGTATATCTTTTTATTTATATTTATGTGGACATCATAAATTTATCGTATAAGAACTGAGTTAAAATAACGAAGAAACATAGAAGAAATAAACAGAAATAAGTAACGAACCAAAAATGTACGCTTCATTGAATATCGATCAGAGAATACAGTTGAGGTCGAAGTTGGCTCACTAAAGGGACAAGCTCAACAAAATATATTTAGTACAAAATTGACAATAATAACGATGATAGAGACAATATGATGCATTTCTAGCTTAAATTGATTAATTTATAGTCGAAGGTCAGCTCATCTTCGCCGTTGTTCCAGTGGAGACCGCTTGTTCCAGATTGACTTCATGGAGAACTAGACACGGTCAAAAGTGAATAGTGTACAGAATTGAATATTGTACACAGCTGAGACTGTTTATGTAGATGTTATAATTAGTTTCTCGATTTTCTTGATCTATTTTATAAACTTCTGCATTGTAACCCGTATTTTAGTTGCTCCCCGATTGCTAAAAATACATCATAATATGCTTTTCGGACAATAATATCTATATTATGTAGATGTTAATACTAATTTAGCCTTGACGATTCGAAGCAAAAAAAAAAATTATTGGATCTGGCCATGTTATATACACAGTATTTAGATATTTGTCAATAATTTTCTATACTTTGATTTGGTCCATTATGGTACGATATCTTAATTCAACTTGTAAGGCCTTTGTACCTTATATTCTATCACTCATCAACATATTTTATAATTTAATCGCAACAAACAAAAAAATTAAAGTTAGTCGTCAAAGGCATAATTTTTTTTTAGCTAAAAGCTAGCTGTAATTAGGATTATGTGTTTGACTACATACTTGACTTTTTCGGGCTTATCGCTGCCAAATAGTTTTATGATATTTATGAACAAGAACCAAGTCGCTTAGTTTCCACAAACGTAGTACACAATCTTTGTCGACTTATGCAATAAATACGTGTTACATGTGAATAGATAGATAATAATAGCTAACCATTCGATATTTGGGGAATCTCATTGCATATGCAATTTTTTTTAGGTAGATTCTAAGGTGATAATATAATGTACACACGTACAATATCTCTTTGTCATGCATTATTACATTATATATATAGCACAAGTTTGTGAAATAGTTTACATGGTTTAAAGCTTGCCAGCGCATCAAAATCGATCCGTACTTTTAAATCTTAATTAGTGTTTTTTTGTATATATATAAACATGATAAAAAATATATATATATTATTAGGTTATGTGCTTTGGAGTATCAGGAAATGAGAACTACTCTAATTTTTATTTTATTTTGCTGGACCAACCCACAAGAAGAACCAGAAGTGGAAGAGCACAAAGAAGCAGAGATCGAGGAAGATAGCGGATTTGAGATGAGTGAGGACGACGTGATCGTTGACGGAGCAGCTATAGATGGAGGCCTAACAGGCAAAGGAAAAATGCATCTCAGTGATGAAGAACCAGTATCTGATACAGATAGTGACTACAACGACGAAGATGATATAGACTTGAAGAACTCGGACTCGTCTAGCGAAGAAGAAGCGAAGACCGATAAACGTCGTTCAGTTTGGAAGAAGGTGCTTCCCAATTTCCAGCAGTTTAGACAAGACACAGATATGACACAACCGGGACTCAAACTAGGATTAACTTTTCCTAGTGGAAAACTATTCAAAGATGCTATTCGAGAGCACTCTATCCGATCCGGGAAGGAAATCAAGTTTAAGGTCAACGATTCAAACATAGTTAGAGCTGTTTGTAAAGATAAGACGTGCAAATGGTTATGCTATGCCTCTTTTCTCGGTAAGACAACCACATTCGCGATAAAGACGTACGTGCCTGAACACACATGCCCGAGAACAAATGAAAACCGGTTTGCTACGTCACGATGGTTGTGTAAAAAGTATATGCCAACCTTCACAGAAAACGAGTCTTAGTCTGCTGTTGGCTTCATGAACAAGGTACAACAAGACTTAGTCTTGAATTGCTCAAGACAAAAGGCGTACCGGACAAAGAAATTTGCTGATGCGGTAATAGAAGGCTCGTACAAAGAGCAGTACGCTAAGTTGTGGGACTACGGGGCTGAGATCAGGAGATCCAACCCCGGTTCCACGGTCGAGTTTCTAACCGAGTCCGATGCAGAAGGTAATCCTATATTCAAGAGGCTCTATATTTGTTACGCCGATTGTAAAGCTGGTTTCGTTGAAGGATGTAGACCTGTTATCGGTTTGGATGGATGTCACATAAAAGGACATCACACAGGTCAGTTGTTGACGGCCATTGGCATTGATGCCAATAACAGCATGTTTCCTATAGCGTTTGCAGTGGTTGAGTCCGAGTGCAAATCGTCATGGGCATGATTTTTAAACTTTCTGCGAGACGATGTGGGCATACACAATGGACATCATTGGACATTTATTACTGATAAACAGAAGGGGTTGAAGGAAGCACTGAGTGGGATGTGGGAAGAGGGTTCTGTACAGGCAGAGCATAGACATTGTGCACAGCATCTGCAAAGCAATTTCACGAAGGTAATGTACTAATTTTCTGATCTTATTAATTGATGTCTTGATGGATTCACTCACTTAAATACTGAATTCTTGATTCAATGTCAGGTTTTCAAAGGTCAATTTCTTAAAAACAAGGTAATGGTAGCGGCAAAGCAATATTCCGTCCCAAAGTTCTCTCAAGAAATGGAATTGATCAAAGCAGAGGATCAAGAAGCGTATGATTGGTTACTGGATAAAAACCACCGTAATTGGGCCAGAAGCAATTTCAGAACAACACCAAAGTGCGACATCCTGCTTAACAACCTTTGCGAGAGTTTTAATGGAACTCGGGCCGTGTTGCTATCTAGAGGAAGACCTATTCTCTCTATGTTAGAGAGAATTAGGATGTACCTTTTGCAGAGATTCAGCAAACAACGTCTAGCTGCGGAGAAATGGACGGGCGACATTGGTCCTCGGATTTACAAAATCGTTGAACAGAATAAAATCAGCAGTGGTGCGAACATAGCAATCTGGTCCGGGGGTTTTAAGTATCAAGTTCAGAACATGTATGGGAGCATGTACGCAGTTGACTTAGGCATAAGAACCTGTTCATGTTGTCGATGGGATTTATCAGGTACGTCATGAAATGTATCCAATATTTTAAGTAGTTACCTTATTACTTAGGATATCCTATTACTTATATGGTTTCAACATGTCCGATCATCCATAGGGATTCCGTGTGCACATGCCATTGCATGTATATGGGAAAGATCGCAGCAAGTAGAAATGTATATCGACGATTGCTACAAAAAAGAGACGTACATAAAGGCATACAAACACCAAATCTTTACGATGAATCCTATCGGGCAGTGGCCTAAGACAGGTCTAACACCTATGGGAATGCCACCAAATAGAGCAAAGCCGGGAAGACCCAAGAAATTGAGGAGATCGTAGAACATGATGAGGTTATTCCACCGGGTGGAACCAGAATGACTCGAAGATACGTCACGGTTACATGTTCTGGATATGGAAAATCGGGTCACAACCTAACGACATGCTTTAGGAGGACACAAGAAGAACATGTCATCTATTTTCTTAGCTACAAAAAAACTGTGAAGATTTTCTAATTTCTAATAAACTTGCAGAGGCAACAACAACGACATGCTAGAGATCAACATCAAGCTGCTAGACATGCTCACCGAGGTACTGCTGAAGGTGAAAGTAGTCAAACAGGAGGCAGTCAAGGCACTCAACAACCACAGCCTAGGGTAAGTCTATCAGAACTGAAATACATTACCTTATAGATACCTTAAATAGCAATGTATCTAATCAATTGAAATGTATACAATTACAGCGTAGCCCGAGGCTCAACAGGGTTCCAACGAGACGGAATGTATTAGAACCGAAGAATTTGTTCTGATTCTCGTGTTTTTGGACCACAATATTATGGTGAACAAGTTATGAAGTTGGATTACCGGTCTTACAATCATATTTTGTCCTTTTGGGTAGTTTTTTTGTGCATTTTGGTAGACTTGGCTCGTTTAGGTCTCGAAATGATTAATTACTTTTGATTTATATGTACTTAGTGTGTCAAACTTATGGTTTCTTCAGTTTTTGGACATGGAATGCAAAGTTTGTAATTTCTCACTATCTTGTTTGATCAAATTGAATGATAACTTTTGGTTGAAACGGAATGCAAATTTACCAGCAAAATACCATAAACCTATTACACATACCATTACACTTACACAGTTACACATATCATTGCACACATAAAATACCATAAACCTGTTACACATACCATTACACAGGATATCCCCATTACACATACCATAAACCTGTTATACTAACTACTGCAAGTATATGATCACAAATAAAACTTTAACATTACACACAGCAAAATACAATTACACACACACAATTACACATACACAGTTACACATACCATTAAACATATTCAGTTTGGGGCTATTTGAAACAAAGCGCATAAATTAATACAACAACAATTATTAACATAATGTTCTTGATTTTCTGGGCTTCTGCAATCAGTTTTACACTCACTTCCTTCGCTTCCTTCATCTCACCACGGACTTGATACACAGCGGCGTTAATATTAAGTAATTCTGCTAGAATCAACTGGCTCCCTTCCTTAGTCTCGCAACTGGCTTCATATACAATATTCTTCTTCGCGACTTCATCACTCATTCCCTCCTCCTCCAGTTTATTTATTTTCTTCAATAAACCCGGGATAATTTGGAGAGACCTTTTACACATTTTCGGATCAATCCATTGTAACATGCCACAACCAGCTTCCACATTTTTCTGCGAATAAAACCCATCACCGTCCTCAATTAATCAAGTGATACGCAGACGACAACCAGGAATACAAATATTAATAAACCCTTACCTTGTATCTGGAACAGCCATAAAACCTCCGACCTGGGTTGTCACACGTCCATGACGTGCGCTCGACACTCAACAGACCGCATTTGCAACGAGGACTCCGACGACTCTCCACTGCTTCGTCGACGCTTGCTGTAAATGCGCTATTCGACGACGAATCCATGTGGAACAAGTATACAATCTGAGATTATGGGTTCGTTTTGGGTTGAGAAGATTGGTTTGAAGATCGACGACAACGCCCGATTTGGGTTTTAAAATTGAAGAGACCGCGCGATTTGGGTTTGAAGACCGACGAACCGCGCGATTTGGGGGTTTAGGGTTACACGGATTTTGGGATTTTGTAATTGTTTCTGATTATGTTCAAATATTGACCTAATTTATTAGTTTTTATTAGTTTCCGAAGGGTATAATGATAATTTCAACTCCATACTCAGCTCACGTGAGTGAAACGTGCACCTCAATTGGACGGTAACTGAAAAGGTTTAACAGAAGGGGCAAAAGTCAACATCAACCTGAGTTCAGAGTATTTTTTGTTGAAAATCCGAGTACAGAGTGCACTTTGTTAATCAAGCACGAGTTCAGGGGGTAATCTTGTAAATTATCCCTTTTTTATTATATATAAACATGATAAAAAAAAAATTATCAGGTTATGTGCTTTGGAGTATCAGGAAATGAGAACTACTCTAATTTTTATTTTATTTTGCTGGACCAACCCACAATTGACGTTTTATATACCTGGCCAAGTTTTTACATAACCCTAGTCTTATATTGTTCACGTAAAATATCTCATCGGGACCAGATAAATAAAATTTAATTACTCGAACGACTTGTTTTTCTATCTTATTCAGATTATTGTTTCAAAGTTTCTATCAATGTTAGAGACAGATCTAATGAGAGAAAATAGGAAATGAGAGAGAGAGAGAGAGAGAGAGAGAGAGAGAGAGAGAGAGAGAGAGAGAGAGAGAGAGAGAGAGAGAGAGAGAGAGAGAGAGAGAGAGAGAGAGAGAGAGAGAGAGAGATGTTGTGAGAAAAATGACAAAAGTGTCCCAATCTTTATTAGGATTGGTGCTTATAATAATAAGCCTTATTATTAGGACTCAAAAATCTGATTATATACATTATTATAATTAGGTTATAATCTTACAGGAAAGCGCATTTTGTATATAAGTAACTAGATATACGTACATTTAACAAAAATGTATATGACCAACTTCAACTTTGTCCATACTTTATCGGTAATAATACGTGTGGAATATTTTGAGCTCCTACCTGCAGGTTCGAAGTCAGTACCAATCTAGAGTGAGCTATATTCTTTTTTTTTTTGCTCATTTTTTATTTTGTTTTTATATTTGTTTACTCTCAAAATTTATAAATCAGCCTCTCTTGAATTGTTTTTTTTTTTTTTTTTTTGCAAATTAGCCCCTACTCTAGATTCCACGCTTAGTAACTGCCTACATGTATAGTAGCGGTGACAGTAATTTCATTTAAAATATACATTATTGATGAGTACGTTAAATTTTCCATCACATGAAATGTTATCTTCGGACAACTTTTTCTGTGTATAATGTTTCTTTTCTCGCTCAGATCTCAAAACATTTCCATATCTTTATTACTCATAAAATAATCATTACAATTACCAAAAAAAAAAAAAAAAAAAAACTTGCTCTATAAATAAAAAAAGACCCCTCATCTTGCTTAGCATCAAACAAAATGTCTCAAACCACTACACAAACACTCTTCCCTCAAGAAATCCTCAAAACAACAAGCACTAATAATAATAACCTTCTTCAAAACTTCCCAATTATCCCAGCCCTAATCTTTTTTTCCTTACCTCTAATCTTCTTGTTAGTTTCCAAACTCAACCCATTATTCCTCTCCAAATCCCCTCCTCTCCCACCCGGCCCTTTCGCGTGGCCGGTGATCGGAAACCTCTTCCAACTCGGCCCAAACCCCCACCAAACCCTAACCCTATGGGCCCAAACCTACGGTCCGATCCTCTCGTTCCGGCTCGGGCCAAAGCTCGTGGTGGTGGGCTCGTCCCCCGAAGCGGCCTCCGAGATTCTCCGGACCCACGACAAGGTCCTCTCGGCCCGGTTCGTGCCCCACGTGGCCCCCGCGCGGTGCATGGAGCTCAGAAACTGCTCGATCGGGTGGGTCGCCGAGTGCGACGAGG
Source organism: Urtica dioica subsp. dioica (assembly GCF_054948205.1). Lineage (NCBI taxonomy): Eukaryota > Viridiplantae > Streptophyta > Magnoliopsida > Rosales > Urticaceae > Urtica > Urtica dioica. The sequence goes on along the minus strand of NC_142757.1, from coordinate 54,688,446 downwards.
ATTGGAGGAGCGTCCGGACTTTTTGCCGGACCGAGCTCTTCTCGGGGAAATCCATAGCCTCGCAGGCGCAAATAAGGGAGAGGAAAGTCGAGGAGATGCTAGGGTTTGTGAGGGAAATGGAAGGTAGGGTTTTGATGATCCGAGAGGTCTCTTTCGCCACCGCGCTCAACGCACTAAGCAACATCCTCGTCTCGAAAGACCTCGTGCGGTTGGATCGCGAGGGACTCACCGGAGGGATTTGCGACCTCATGCAGGGCATGACTGACGTGGCTTCTTCTCCGAATATATCGGATTTTTATCCGGTTTTGGCTCGGTTTGATCTGCAGGGTTTGCAGAAAAGGGCTAGAGCGCTTTGTCACAAGGCGTGCCAATTGTGGGACAAAATCATGGAGGAAAAAGAAGAAGCCAAGAAAAATAATAATAATAATAATAATTATAATGGTATTGATGATCGTATTATTGATTCATGCCCCGGTGATTTTCTTGATGCTCTTATTAAAAATGGTTTCTCCAGCGACCAAATCAACGTGCTCTTTGTGGTAATTAATGGCCTTTCTCTCTCATTCAATTATTTCGTTTTGTCAATTTATAATTAATTTTGTTTACGTAATACATATACGAGACTTTGAAAGTATATGTTATAAAGCATCATAGCTTATATATATATATATATATATATATATATATATATTACCAAAACTTGAGTGCAATTAAAATATTAAAGTCTCATTTTCATCAAGTGTGATATTATAAATATTTATAATAATTTTACAGGAGCTTTTCGCTGCTGGCACGGAGACAAGCAGCTCCACAGTGGAGTGGCTAATGGCAGAGCTGATAAGATCTCCGACATGCATGAAAAAAGTCCGAGACGAGCTCGAGAGAGAGATCGGTCAACGCGAATCGGTCAAAGAGTCAGACCTCCAAAACCTGACGTACCTCCAAGCCTGCTTCAAAGAGATCCTCCGCCTCCATCCGCTGGGGCCTCTCCTGCTCCCCCACCGCGCCACCGAGTCCTGCCACGTCATGGGCTTCTCGATCCCCAAAGACAGTCAAATCCTGGTCAACGTCTCGGCCATCGGGCTCGACCCTAGGGTTTGGGAAAGACCGTCGGAGTTTCTGCCGGAGAGGTTTCTCGCCCGGCCGGGTTTGGATTTCAAGGGAGCGGATTTCGAGTACTTTCCGTTCGGGTCGGGTCGGAGGATGTGCCCCGGAATGCCGTTGGCGGCGAAGCAGATTCCGCTGCTTGTGGCGTCGCTGATTCACTGGTTTGACTGGTCTCTGCCGGAGGGGATGGCTCCGAGTGACGTGGACATGAGAGAGAAGTACGGCATTGCGATGAGGATGAAAGAGCCTCTCCGTCTTGTTCCTACGCCTAGGGCTAAATGAATTTATGATTATGATTTCATTCCACGTCATATTCTCTCTCTGTCTCTCAAGTTTATGTTATTGCTGTTTGTTGATATTTCTGTTGTAGTAAATAAAGAAATAAAACTATTTGCCTTTCTTGCATTGCAATTTGCAAGTTGCAACTATAGTTTGTTTGTTTGTTTTTTTTTTTTTTTTTTTTTTTTTTTGCAAATAAAATTCTAGCCCTATATTATTATTATTATTATTATTATTATTTTAATAAATGGGATGATATCACAGAAAATGCAATAATCAACGTGAATTAATGAATATAGCCCTATATTATTTTTATTACTAACCTAGTTTTTCTAATTTAAATGTGGTTAATATCTTAAAGCAACATACTTTTCTATTATATTTTAAGAAAGCATGCACAATTTGAATATATGTATAGTTATAATTTAATACTTTTTTTTGGTAAAGATCTGATTAATACTTGAGAAATTGCATCAACCACTTCCATTTGATAAGGTTTTTTTTTTCAATTTCTCATAAAAAACTTAATTTGGCCAAAAATACTACTAAGCCATTTGTACAAATACAATTTTATCATAAAAAATTGATGTCAACAATAGATGTCAATTATTGACATCTATGTCAACAAACAGAAAACTCAAACCTCAATTGTTGATATCTATGTCAACAAACAGAGAACCAAAAACTCACGATTTGGTCACTGATATTGATGATTTCACATTTTCAATCAATTAATTGTATATGAGCATTCTAATTCGTTTGCCAATATGCATTAAATAGTGCATAATCAATTACAATCTCTGATTAAATGCTATTAATATTAATTTTGAAATTCAAATATTCACACTTAATTATAGCTTGGTTAAATCGGTTAATTTCAATTAATTGGACTGAAATAATATCGATTAACAATTAACTTTAACCACGTTTAATAATTAACAATTAAATTCGATTAACCGAATTTTCTCCTTTATCAGCACAAATATTAATTTGGACACAAACATCTGTTACAAAATTAAAAACCATTGGAGTTTTATATATTCTATGCTGACCTTTAAAATTATTTGCTGAGACAGCGAGCAATTAATTGACTGATATCGGTGACAAAATCGGCATTAAATTAAGAATTAATGACATTTTTGGTCCATCGTCTTTGACCACTTTAACATGTTGAACATTCGTTAAAAAAAACTGTCATTTTGATCTTTTATGATAATCAAATTTTCAATTATAATCCTTCTGTTACTTTTAGTGTCAAAATAGACAGAAAATGCTTACGTGTCGAATAAAAAGAGTAAAGTTATTAAAATGCCATCCTCATTTATACAATTTATTTGTTTTTAATTTTAAGTTTTGTTAAATAAAAAAAGTTCAGTATCTGCCGCACAAGTACCCTAGCGATGCCGGTCATGGATTCTGGTCGATCTCCGTGGAGGCTCTGAAGCCGAGCGCGACACGTTTCCGCGGCGGCAAAATCCGGTGTCGGTGGAGGAGCAGGAAAGGGAAGGGTCGCCGCTGAGTCCCATCTCCCGGAGCAAATGGCAGCGGCGCTCCGAGACGGAGGAGGGCTGGGAGATCCAGACGTCGTACTTGGAGACTCGCATTGGATTTGTGAAATTGAAGCGGGTTTGATGTGGATTAGTAGCTGAATGGTTTGGTTGTGTGCTTGAACTCGTGAAATTAGAAGTGTTTGTTGATTTTCTCTTGGACGACGTCCTCCTGGAGTGCCTCTCCCGATTCTCGTCGCCGCCGATTTAGGCTCTGGTCCGCAAGGGCGTGGGTTCAAATCCCACAGCTGTCAAGTTTTTTTTTTTTCGTCGTCTTGTTATTGACTGAGTGGAATCGCTGAGGCCCGAGCGAGAAAGAGAGCTTGAATAATCTGCAATGGCGACGAGTCTGGCTAGGAAGAGGCTGGCTATCAATAACCCGCTCTTAGTCCGAATTCTGAGCTCACGAGGTTTCTGCGATGGCGGACTTTCAACGAGGTCGATGGGAACCCTAGCTTTCGAAGAGGTCGGCGACTAACCGCGAGAGTGGAACCTCTCCGCCTTCCTCGCCGCCGCCCCGCCGCACGCCCGGATCTGCGCCGTCGGACCCACCATCTTCGCTGTGTACGCTGGGTCGATGGACCTGTTCGACGTGGAGGCCGGCGCGTGGCTCTCCGAAGCCAGTGCGTTCCCGACGGCGGGTGCGTGGTGGCAGCGGGGAGGGTGTACGTGCTGGCGAGCCACGCGGTGGAGCTGTCGTTCTGGAGCTTCGACGGTCGACGGTCGGTGGAGCTGTCGTTCTGTTAATTGTTCCTTTATTTACTCTGAAATTCTATTTACTCTGAAATTCTTAAATTAAAGGAAATGAAATGAAATATAGGTGAGACATAATTACCCTCCCCAATTCGCACGCGTGACTTGCACGTGATGAGTATCCGCCAATTTTGAAAAAATAAATTAACAGAAGTCCCAAACATGAAAATTGGCTGATCATAATGGGGCAAGATTGCAAGTTTTTTTAATCAGGGACCAAGTTGTTAAAGAGGTCAAAGACGAGGGACAAAAATGTCATTAATTCTTAAATTAATGCAATCAAATCTTCTGGATCACAAAATTAATTTTTTTTTTAAATCCCGGCACCTAACCGTAATGTCGTGATGTGAGTTTTTATATACACGTAAATATAATATTAAGTAACCTAAAAAAATGTTTGTCTTTTCACGTGTGTCGTCTTCTAGATATAATTTGATGCTCGAATTATAACAATTAACCTTTAAAATTATTTGCTTTCGGCGAGCAATTAATTGATTGACATCATCATCAGTCAAGCTGGGCAACGGACGAAATCGGACATGCCGTACCGAGGACGAGACCTTCCGACGATCTCCCGGAAGGAAGCTTTCCGTCGCGTTTCACACGGAAATTCCGTGGGTCCGGAAATGGTATTTCCGTGCCGAGTGAATATTCGACGGAACTTGACGGAACGCCTTCCTTCCGAGCTGCGAGAAACCTGCAACAATGGCAGACATGATCTGGGTCGTTGGATTTTATATCCAACGGCCCAGATGAACCCAAAAAAAAAAAAAAAAAAAACTCAAACGTCAAGTCAGCGACCCCCCCGAGCGCTCCTCTGACATTTCCGCCACGTCCGCGGAAGGAAATTTCCGTCCTTCATCCAGCGGTAGACGGTTCTTCCACGAGGCGCAGTCGATGCTCGGAATTCCGTTCCGACGATTTTCTGCCGTCCGAATGCGCAGGATGAATCATCAGTGACCAAATCGGTAGTAAAACAAGATATCGAATCTTTTTTATTACTATCATTTTTTTTTGTTTGGGAATCCCTTACAACCTACTGTAGTAATATGTGAGTTTCTGTATATATAATATAGGTGACCTGAAATTGGTTGTCGTTTCACGTGTGTCATCTTCTTAGATATTATTCGATGCTCGAAATATAACAAACTAAGCATATACGTCTAATAAGCTGCATCAAATTAAATATGATATGAGAGTACTGTCAAGTAAATAAATAAAAAAAGGTATTATTTTCCGGCAGATGCATTGATATAAGATTGAGATATGGAATAATTAAACAATTCTGAATACACAGGGATATATAATTCAGTCAAATAAAATTTGAAGGCAAACACCCCCAGGTGGAAAAGAAAGATAAATTTGGTAAGATATGTGCGGAAATGTCTAATTGATTTTTTTTTTTTTTTTTGAAGGCATGTATAGTTGATTTTCAAGGTGAGCTATCTCTACGTTAAAAAAATTAGTTTAATTATCTAATAATTAAAAAAAATTAAATTAACACTAAATATGAAAAAAAAAAATTATGAATGATATTTGTCTAGCTTATTTTTAAAAAAAATAGCAAAAGAAAAATGGACACGGCGTACTATATTTTATGGGTCCATTAAGATATTTGTCACATCTAATACCTAATAATATTTGTCGCATCTAATACCTAATAATATTTTTAGATATTATTGCAACGTGAAGAACAATTTCAAAGGTCTCACCAAGAATTTCAACTGGAAGTTTTATGTGCAACAAAGGCATATAACTGTATGGAATTTGAAAAGTATATGCATCACATGATCGACCGGAAAAATATTGAAATTCGACGATACCTTGCGAATGAAGTCGGATATGAGATATGGGCTCGTTGCTACATTGCCAATTCAAGGTACTCAATCATGATGTAAAACAATGCCGAGTATATGAATGCCATGGACTCGAAAGCTAGAAATTTTCCAATTTCAAAGTTGATTGATTGGTTGAGAGAGAATACAAAAATGTTTCTACGATCGGAGAGAATTAGCAAAGGCGGAGAGAATTAGCAAAGGCATCTATGTCGATACTTACTCATTTTTATCAAAAGCGAATGGATGGCTCTCATGGTATTTCTACTTTAATGAAGGGACGTTCACTATAAACTCATTCCTTGTTTAATATGAGAGAGAGAGAGAGAGAGAGAGAGAGAGAGAGAGAGAGAGAGAGAGAGAGAGAGAGAGAGAGAGAGAGTCTACTATGAAATGTTTCATTTACACAAGACCAAATATACGTTAATTCTTTTTAGTCAAATGGGCCTATTTGTTCAACCTTTAACTCAGGCCCAACAATTGATCGTTTTCCTCTCTTTTGGGCTTAATCAACAATCATTGATCGATGTTAATTCCTTCAATATCTCTAGGGACTAGCTTCCGTATATATAATTTTAAATTTTCATAAGATTTTGAATTTAATTTAAATGGAACTGTAAAAGTAAAAAAGAAGAAGAAGCACTAACAGTGTATAGAAGCACAAATAGCCAAAAGCAATGTCTCATACGACTTCCCTTCGAGAAAAGTGTCATCAACAAATATCACCGGGCGGATATGTTTCCATCCATGTATAGAAGCACCAATAGCTAAGAAAAAGTATTTGAAATTCCTATCGACATCGGTTTAAGTAAGTGTGTAAGTTCATGTATGTTATGATAATAAATGTTAATAATTATTATTGACAACAAAAAATATGTTATATTAACTAATACTGAAATGCAAATTTATACAACTATTATACTTGGATTTTTTTCTTGAATCATCGCTTCCACAGTAGGTAAATGAGAATAAGACTTTGCAAAATCTCCCTGAAGATCAGTCAAATTCTGACCACGCGCCTTCCATACCTTGAAATAACTAAATTCAACTTTGAATCGGGTGCGAATAATCTCCCCCACACCCTGTGGTGTAATCTTGTCCGCCATACAACGCAAAAAATCAGATTTGAGACACTTACCTTTCAGGGGCGCAGAAAGCTTGTTTGTGGCGATGAATAATGTTCTTCCCAAAACAAGTATGCTCTTTCACAAAAGTCATGATAATCCAGAATTTAGATTCCGAGCAAACATTAGCATTCAATCTCCAGGAACAATAAGAGTTAACACATATGACACTATATCGAACCTTGCACGATCTTTGACTCTAAACTGAAAATTGTTTCTCAAAGCCAACATACGAATCGCCATAACCAACACTTTTTTTCTTCATAAACATATTATTGAAATTAAAATCAACGTGCATTATTGGACAATTTTTCAAATCCTTTTCATCAACTAAAACAATTTCGTCGTGATTATCAATGTTCTCAGTTTGATGAGTCGATACTGAATCTTCATTATCTAAACATTGTCGCTTAAACAAATTCAATGCAACAGAGATCAAACACAAACGAATACCAATAATCAACATCCATGAAAGATAATTACCAAAGCTGGAAATAAACAATAATAACATAACCTACAAGTTCATTCAACAAAAAAGAGACATACCTGAGTCGATAAATGAAGATTTTGAACCATCCATCGTGAAAAGTATAACAGCAGCTGTGAGGAGTTATGATTCTAGAAATTCAAAAAGAAAACGTTCAAAACTTCTATTGTTTAAACGCGCTTATACAGGCTTAATTCGAAAGAAAAAAAAAAGAATTGTGTCAAAGCAACGTGATAACAGAGTCCTAAAAGATATGAAATAAAGTCAAATAAATATTCATTAATTATAAAAACTAAACACATGTTTAATCTCTAAAAACAAATAACAACGATTTATTTTGAAACCGAAAAACAAAACAAGGACAAAACCGAAAATTCAACCAGCCATAAACGTTGCCACATAAGCGAAATGATTAAAAATCTAAAAAATCTCAAACGTGGGGTAAAATGAAATCGTTACGTTTGAATAGGCTTAGTGAGTAACAAATCTCTTAAAATAAAGCCACTCTTGCATATATCTTATCAATTTTTTTTATTCTGGTTCGCCTAACTGTGTTTAATTTCATTGTTTTGTTTTGGACATTATTTAAAATACTAATACTTTGGTTCTGAATCTATATTTGTGGTTTCCAAATTTTCTTAAAGACTTTTAGAAAGTTAAATATATTAATTTCATATTCTTACTAAGTTCGGATTTTTAAAGTTAAATTTTTTTAATAAAGTTAGACGATAAAAAAGAAATCATTTTTTTAAAGTATTTAAAAGTATCTTAAGTAAAGACCGTTCTGAAAACATGGTCGTTACAATATTTCGGTCTTCAGAGGTATAGCGGATAGTAATTTTTCAATTAATTTATGACATTTATGTATAAACTCAATTTAGTGTATTTATAATTATATATTTCTCAAAGTTCTCTATAATATGAAAGCCATCCACATATTATTCTATTATTTAATAAGTACGTCTCTTCTAACCAGCTGGGTCTTAAATTACTTTCAGTACGTGCATTCAATTCTACCAATAAAGTAGATCCACAAATCTTAAATTATTACAGTTCACCATTAATAAGTTACACATTGTGAATCACTAATGGAAGAACAAGGTGAAGCAAAGAAGCAACAGAGCTACAAGATGACGAGATTATAGGATAATTAGACTCATAATTTCGAATTTATTTTGTAAATGCTCCTAACTTCATGTGTGTGAGTGTTTATTTATAGAGTTAATAGCGACAAAAATACTCAAAGTTTTCGACATCGGTTTCAGTAAGTGTGTAAGTTCCTGTATGTTATGATAATAAATGTTAATAATTATTATTAACAGCAAAAAATATGTTATATTAACTAATACTGAAATGCAAATTTATACAACTATTATACTTGGATTTTTTTCTTGAATCATCGCTCCCACAGTAGGTAAATGAGAATAAGACTTTGCAAAATCTCCCTGAAGATCAGTCAAATTCTGACCACGCGCCTTCCATGCCTTGAAATAACTAAATTCAACTTTGAATCGGGTACGAATAATCTCCGCCACACCCTGTGTGGTGTAATCTTGTCCACCATACAACGCAAAAAATCAGATTTGAGACACTTACTTTTCAGGGGCGCAGAAAGCTTGTTTGTGGCGATGAATAATGTTCAAAACTTCTATTGTTTAAACGCGCTTATACAGGCTTAATTCGAAAGAAAAAAAAAAAAAGAATTGTGTCAAAGCAACGTGATAACAGAGTCCTAAAAGATATGAAATAAAGTCAAATAAATATTCATGAGTTATAAAAACTAAACACATGTTTAATCTCTAAAAACAAATAACAACGATTTATTTTTGAAACCGAAAAACAAAACAAGGACAAAACCGAAAATTCAACCAGCCATAAACGTTGCCACATAAGCGAAATGACTAAAAATCTAAAAAATCTCAAACGTAGGGTAAAATGAAATCGTTACGTTTGAATAGGCTTAGTGAATAACAAATCTCTTAAAATAAAGCCACTCTTGCATATATCTTATCAATTTTTTAACCGTGTTTAATTTCATTGTTTTGTTTTGGACATTATTTAAAATACTAATACTTTGGTTCTGAATCTATATTTGTGGTTTCCAAATTTTCTTAAAGACTTTTAGAAAGTTAAATATATTAATTTCATATTCTTACTAAGTTCGGATTTTTAATGTTAATTTTTTTTAATAAAGTTAGACGATAAAAAAAAGAAATCATTTTTTTAAAGTATTTAAAAGTATCTTAAGTAAAGACCGTTCTGAAAACATGGTCGTTACAATATTTCGGTCTTCAGAGGTATAGCGGATAGTAATTTTTCAATTAATTTATGACATTTATGTATAAACACAATTTAGTGTATTTATAATTATATATTTCTCAAAGTTCTTTTTTTTTTTTTTTTTTTTTTTGAGGAAACGTGGTCGGTGCCACTTTTTTTTTTTTGAGGAAACGTGGTCGGTGCCACGGAATATCATAAAAGCCCTCACGTATGGCGGAGGAAAACCGGAAAACCGTGGTTACAAAAATAAGAAAGAAACAGGAACCAACGGAAAGAAAACAGAAGTTATCTCAAACAAACAGGGCCCTATGAGGCCGCGCGGGACCTCAACTCGCGATCATCGGCCCTAATGGCCTCTTCCGAACAAGGCGGGACTAAACCCAGCCAGGTCGAGGACGAGTGATGGTTAACCGCGTAGCGCGCTAGATTATGCGCAGCAACATTACATAGACGAGAAATATGAATAATGCGAAAAACCTCAAGCTCCCTCACCTCTCTGAAGATGCGGTGCAAGATCGTCCCAAGCTCTGCCGCAGGCGTCACGCCCTCGTCAATCATCCTCACCACCCCCAAGCAGTCAGACTGGATCTCCGCTCTCCTGCCACCGACGCTGCGAACTAGCTCTATGCCCTGGAGGACAGCATACGCTTCCGCAAGCTGGGGGGAGAACCCCCTAGCCAGGAAAAGCGTCTGCGAGGCGATCACCTCTCCGGTGTGGTCTCGAACTATACAGCCGACACCGAAGCCTCCACGGTCGCGAGCGAGTGCCGCGTCGACGTTAATCGATAGGGTCCCGTCCCTGGGGGGGTCCATCTGGGGGTCGTAGTCACTCTCGTGCTCCTCGGGGTCTCCCCAACTGTAGCCGCTCTGTACTCCTCGAGGAAGCTCACCGTCCACTGGACTAGCTGAGGTTGGCTCCAAGCTGATCTCCCGGCTAAGACGTTGTTCCTGTGGTTCCAAAGTTCCCAGATAATAGTAAAGAAAAGCTCATGAAAACGAACCTCAAGGATCTCCGTCACTCTGAGGATAGCGTCGAAAGCATCGCCGTCCCTGAAAGGCGGAAGAATGTGGCCGAAGCCCACCTCCTTCCAGACTCTCCTGCTCCACCTGCAACCCCAAATCGCGTGGAAAACAGTCTCTCTCGCCTCCTGACAAACAGGGCAACTGTCGTCAGAGGTGATCCTCTTCTTGGCTAAGACTGCTCTGGCCGGAATCTGGCCTAAATAGACTCGCCAACAGAAGAGTTTCACCTTAGGAGGGGTTCTCAGCTGCCAGAACTTCGTCCACCACCTCTCCATCACCGTCGGATCTGAAGAGCTGGCGGCCGGAGTACTGGCTCTCTCCATCGCAACACGAAAACCGCTCTTGACGGAGTACTCTCCGTCCTCAGTGAAATGCCAGCGACGCACGTCAGGGATACCCTCACCGCCACACGGGATGCTCAAGATCGCCGCTGCGTCCTCCGCCCCGAACATCGCTGTAATAAGATCGACGTCCCAGCTACCGTCGACTCTCATAAGCTCAGCAACCCGCATATCGGGGGGAATCCAAGGGGGATCAGTCCAGGTGGCCGGTCTGTCTCTCGGAACCCAACTGTCGCCCATGACCAACACAGATTCCCCGTCCCCGATCCGCCATCTCGAACCGGACTGAATAATCTCACGTCCCCAAAGAAGACTGCGCCAAATGGAAGAGCTACACGAGCCAGGGAGAGCCGTCATAATATCACCGTCAGAGAAGTAGCTTTGTTTGTAGACTCGTCCTACCAGACTATCCGGTCTCCTGAGAAGCCTCCAGACACTCTTAGCCAGAAGGGCCTGGTTGGACTTCTCCAGATCTCTGAAGCCCATCCCGCCCTCTGACTTGTGACGCGTGAGGTACTCCCACTTGCACCAGTGGATCTTCTTCGTCGCCGTTCCACCCCCCCACCAGAATCTGGCGATCGCCGAATGGATGTCTCTAATCAAACGCAGAGGGATCTTGTGGCAAGAGGCCACGTAACTGGGGATCGACTGAATGACAGATTTAATGAGGACCTCTCTGCCGGCCTGCGAGAGGGAGAGACCATTCCAACTCTTAATCTTAGCCCAGACACGGTCTCTCACAAACCCAAAAAGCTCTGCCTTCCTCTGACCAGAGAATGCGGGAAGACCCAGGTATCGCTTATGGCAGTCCGTCTTCCTAACACCTAGGATTTGAGCCAAAACCTCACCTTCCTCTTTGCTAACCTCCGTACCGAAACAAACATCGGACTTTTGAAAGTTCACCATCTGGCCCGAGGCCTCTGAATAAGTCCGTAAAATGTCTGTAACCCTCTCACACTCGTCAGGAGTCGCTCGGCAGAAAACTAAGCTATCATCCGCAAAGAGAAGGTGGGACACGTGGAGATCTCGGAACCGGACTCCTGAAATCGCTCCAGCATCCTCGTTCGCTTGAAAGAGGCTCGAGAGACCCTCCGAGCAGAAGAGGAAAAGGAAATGAGAGAGAGGGTCCCCCTGGCGGAGGCCTCTGAAAGGAGTCACACTGCCACGGATGGAGCCATTGATGTTGAAAGCAAATCTGACTGAGGTAACGCATCTCATGATAAGGTGCACCCACCGCGTGCTGTATCCCAGTCTCAGCATCATCGACTCCAGGTAGGTCCACTCGACCCTGTCGAAAGCCTTCCCCATGTCAAGCTTGAGAGACGCACACAATCCATTTCCGAAGCGTTTCCGTTTCATCGTATGGAGAGCCTCGAAACCAACCATGACGTTATCGAAGATCAGTCTGCCTCCAACGAAAGCGCTCTGGGACTCAGAAATAGCCTCGTGCATAGTAGTCTTAAGACGATTGACCAAGCACTTGGCCACTATCTTATAGATCACATTGCACAGGCTAATCGGTCTGAAGTCGCTGACCCGTCTCGGGTCCTCGACTTTGGGGATGAGGGTGACCACAGTATCATTAATGGTGGCCACCTCATCCCCGTCGTTAAGAATCCCAAGGCAGGTCTTCAAGACCGATTCGCCAATATGAAAGCCATCCACATATTATTCTATTATTTAATAAGTACGTCTCTTCTAACCAGCTGGGTCTTAAATTACTTTCAGTACGTGCATTCAATTCTACCAATAAAGTAGATCCACGAATCTTAAATTATTACAGTTCACCATTAATAAGTTACACATTGTGAATCACTAATGGAAGGACAAGGTGAAGCAAAGAAGCAACAGAGCTACAAGATGACGAGATTATAGGATAATTAGACTCATAATTTCGAATTTATTTTGTAAATGCTCCTAACTTCATGTGTGTGAGTGTTTATTTATAGAGTTAATAGCGGCAAAAATACTCAAAGTTTTCGAATTGGTGCAGTTTAATACTCAACGTTAAATAGTCGAGGCAAAAATCACTAATGTTGATTATTTGTTCCACCTTTACTACTTTTGCCGTTAAAGTCACATATTAAGCGCCACATGTCATAATCTGGTAATTTTGATTAAAAAATAAATAAATAAAAAATTGTTTTCATTTTATTTAAATAGGAAAAAAAATTATTTAAAAGAAAATAAATACTATTTATTTTAGGATAAAATAATTATATAAAAAAAATTGGCGTGAGGGACCGGGTTGGGGTCTAAAGGAGAATAACCGTCGAGCGCCACCATTAGCGTCCCGGATCCGAACGGCGGTCGATCTCGTTGGAGCGCCATCTCCGGTGACTGAACCTCTGCGCGATTCCAGATCTGGAGGTCGCTGCATCGGATCGACCGCACGATTATTATTTGAATTATGATGTGTACCTATGTGTTGCATTTACTTCAAAGGCTCATATAAAATATTAGTCCACGGTAGTTCATGCAGATGACATCACTCATATGACATCACTGAAAATTGAGACATGTATTTGTAGTAAAATAAGTCATCTTGAATTTAATTGAATCTGGACCAAAATACTTTACAAAGTTGGCATGGCCGTATGGAAGGGATACGTACCGACATGGGTTTAAATATATATATATATATATATATCGCATGGGATTTATTATAGCCAGCCAACTAATTTGGATTACATACATGAACACGTTTGACGGGTAACAAGTTTCCAATATAAACAGCAAGTATATAATAGCATACGACAAGGTAGAGTGTAAAATTAAAACGATTATTATTCAAATTTGTTTCAGATCTTGCATTGATTAGGGCTGATCAAATTATATACAATTTGAAATGAGAAATTTCATTTTATAAACCTACAAGTTAATAAAATATCGGGATTAGACCTCACACTTTAAAAATATCTAAAAATGGACTTTTGTCCCAATTTCGGACATAAATACCATTTTGAACAAATACACTCATTTCACTTGAGATATCTTCTCAATCCTTCATTCGATCTTTCACGCTCGATTTCGACGAGATATAACTAAATTCAATGAGATATGAAGGAATCCGACGAGCTATGATAACATAGAATGACAAAATTTCACGTGAATTTGACTTTTTCCGCTTAAAATGTCCAAAAAATATGAATTTTATAGTATAGCATCGTACATTATCGATGCCGTACGATGTCGTACGATGAGATACAATACATTATTATTATAATGTACTATAAAATTCATACAAATTATAATGTACATTATAATTATAACATACGATGTCGTACGATGAGATACGATATATTATAATTATAATGTACGATAAAATTCATACACATTATAATGTACATTATAATTATAACGTACGATGCCGTACGATACATTATAATTATAATGTACGATAAAATTCATACAAATTATAATGTACATTATAATTATAACGTACGATGTCGTACGATAATGTACGATGGAATACGATAAAATTCATACAAATTATAATGTACATTATAATTATAACGTACGATGCCGTACGATGTCGTACGATACCGTACAATGCCGTACGATAATGTACGATGGTATACGATAAAATTCATACTTTTTTTGACATTTTACGCGGAAAAAGTCAAATTCACGTAAAATTTTGTCATTTTATGATATCATAGCTCGTCGGATTCCCTCGTATCTCATTGAATTTAGTTATATTTCGTCGGAATCGAGCATGAAAGACCAAAATAGAGATTGAAAAGATAGAAAGTGAAAGTGAAATGAGTGTATTTATTCAAAAGGGTATTTGTGTCCGAAATTGGGACAAAAGTCTATTTTTAGATATTTTTAAAGTGTGAAGTCTAATCTCGATATTTTGTTAACTTGTAGGTCTATAAAATGAAATTTCTCTTTGAAATTCCTTACACAGTGATTAAAATAATTATTCAATTAGTGGATTATACAACTTGTTGAATAACCGATTATTTTTAAACATGTTTAATTTAGGTTCATAACTTTTTTTAGTATTATTATTTGAGTTATTTTATTTGTATATACATAGAGGTTATTTTATATAAGCATCTTCGACTTTTTGATTTTCAGTAGCATCTAAATCATTTAAAAATCAATATATATATATATATATATATATATAAGTAACTTAATTAATGTCACATAAGGTTATTGAATGCTTAATTATTGTCTAATTATAATTTTTGTTAACATACAAACATAAAATGTATTGGGAAGGAAAGAGGTGGAAGATGTGTATAGAAATAATATTATAGAAAATGCTATATTAAATAGGAAGGATTAATTTTTTTAAACCTACAAACATAAATGGTCTTGGGAAGGAAGGAACCGGAGGAGGAGGAGAAATGTAATATAATTAAATATTAGTTTTTTTTTTTTTTTTTGTATTTTAAAGAAAGCATTAATACGTGCCACAATTTTATGTACGCATACATCGTATGAAATTCATTACTTGAATTTGGATAAACATATTTAAAGTACACGCCTAAGGTGACACTTTCCAATATAGACACTAGAGTAAATAATAGCCTGGGATTAGGTAGTAAATACTAAATATAGACAACTTAAGTGCTTTTGAGCGGGTGAGTGAGTGAAACACACTATAAAATATAAATAGAGGTGTTGAAACACAAAACCAAATATTAATAATATTGAAAAAAGAAGAAAGAAAGATAATATAGTGATGATGAAGATGAGCAAGGGTAGCGTGGTATTTTTGCAATGTCAAACGTTTAAATTGGTTATTTTCTTAATTTTTTGAAGGGAAAATAACACATTTATATTATGTATTTTAATGAAATGTCGAATTTAACCTTTGATTTTCAAAAATATCAAGTTTGTACCTCCTGTTTCATTAAAATGACAAAATTATACCATAAAATAAATAACAATGTCACAAATAAATTCTATTGACTTTTCATTAATGTTGACTCTGATATAAAAAAAACGAACAAAACACTAAACTAGAACTCCAACCACCCAAATTCCTAATTTTGATATAAAAATAGTAATAAATCGAAATAGACTAATAAACTCATACATCTCAAGAGATCTCTTCATTCTGTGTTCGAAATGCAACTTTGAACCCTGTATTTGAGCTCGAAGAAGCAATTTTGATAACTATAGTCTGTCGATTTTTACCCATTTCCTCTATTTGTATTCCAAATGATTCAGTGATTGTTGTTTGTTTTTTCGTTTTATAAATAAATTATATAAATGACGCGAATAAGTTAGGGTAAAATTGGGTTTACATATAAATATTATAGTCGCTATCAATGAAAAGTCAATAAAAGGAAGATTACTAGCAATGTTATCTATTTTATGGTATAATTTTATCATTTTAATTAAACAAATGATTCAAACTCGGCGTTTTTAAAAACCAAAGGTCAGACTCAACATTTCACTAAAACATAAGATATATACGTATCATTTTCCATTTTTTGAATAATAAAACCATAAGAAATATGACTCAATCTGAAATCCAATATATTCAAATCCCAAAATCACATATCAACTTTCTTTACCAACTCAGTAAAATTATTATTTAGCCACAATCAAACTTCATATTAGCCTAAGCAAGTAGGAAAGGTACATTGCAATGAGACTTTGGTAAAGAAGCCGAGTGCCAAACTCGCAAGAATTCATAAGCAAAACCCTTTGTTTGCATAAATTTTTTCCAAAGATCAAGATAATTTAAGTAAAGTCGAGATTGAGGCTTAACTTGTTATTAATCTAATTTATTTATCTATCTCTTAATGAGAGCTCTTGCTTGCGGCGCCCTGCCCATCATACCTCAGCAACGAGCTACTCATAATTTTCCTTAGCTTTTGCTATTTTTTTGGATATCCCGCTCGGGAAAACTAATGCCACGAATTTAGGTATTCTAGTTTAGCTAGTACTACGTACTAGATAAACTGGGGAACTAACTATTGATGTTGGAATTCGTCCTCCATTAATACAAATTCATTTGGGTTCAATTTAGTTCAGGCCCATAGATTGATCTTGAGTCCCAGCCAATGACACATAGTGAGCTAAGCCATATTCAGCGTAGCTCTCCGGCTCAGCTCGTCAGCCTAGCTCTCTGGTTCAGCTCGTCAGCTCCTTAGCTTAGCTCTCTGGCTTAGCTCGTCATCTTAGCTCTTTGGTTCAGCTTGTCAGCTTAGCTCTCTGGTTCAGCTCGTCAGCCTAGCCCTCCAGCTCAGCTTGTCATCTCCTCAACAAACTGTTTCAAAGAGATACCGGAATCTCGAAGATCGAGGACCATTCTACCACTACTCTCAACCGCTTCTTCAATATCGGATCGTGCCGCATACATGTCACAACCTGAGAGGAGATGACCTATTTGTTGGTGATTGAACACCTTTTAATAACGCAGCGGAAGACTTAATTACGCTATCATAAGCTAATTAAAACGGTTATTAAACAATATCTAGGTTTACATGTTTAATTTCTTATTTAAAAGACAAGAGAGCGAGCAAGCAACCGATAAAAATATTTTAAGGAGTTTCTAGAAGACTTACGGGTTGGGCTCACGAACCGAATCTTCAAGCTTTGACAGATCCGTCTTCAGTCTCTTTGAGACTACTCCTTCGTCTGAATCGTCGTTGATGACACCGTAATCTTCCGAGACGCAATATCCGAGTCGAATGGGAAATATGAGTGGTCAACAATATGTATCTCACTACGATCTCAAATCTGGAATTTAGATCGCACCGTGTTTATGGGAATGGAATCACGGAATTCCGAGGAGAAGGGAGAGAGCAAAAATTTGTCCACTCAAGAGGGGGGGGGGGGGGGGGGGGGGGAACTGTATCTTCTGGGTATTTTCCAGAATATTCTATTTCTATTATTGTGTTCACATCATGTGTTCACACTATGGATTCAATCTGGGCCTTATGATCTTATCTCCATAAATCCTACTTTTTTCTCTCATCCATCAGATCAGTAACTAGGATATTTTATTTTATTGTTTAAATAAAGAATATTTATTATTGAGAGAATAAATGAGAATATATTATTTCCTTTTAATTATATTCTCTCTAAATATTCATGAGAGAGAATAAAGGAGAATATATTATTTCCTTTTATATATCATTCTCTCTCCTTTATTTAAACAACTAAAGAGAAAATATTGGTAAATACCAATCTTAGAATTTTCGAAAATATGCTCAAAGCCCATTTAATTATTTATTTACTTGGTCCAATAACAAATAAATAACTAATTGATTAATTATTTACTTGATCAAACAATAAATAATTAATACTATCATAAATATTTATTTTTATTCTGCAAATACCCAGATGATAACAATGAAAACATTGTCATTAGAAAGTTCCTATTCGTCTTTATCGAAGCCGAATCGGGGACTATGGACCTAGTAGTGGAAGCTTAACAAATCCGATCAAAAAGACAAAACATTCATTTCTCTTTTCCGATCGATTTGTCTAATCTTACTCAGTACTCTACCGTGTAAGCTAAGACTGAACTCTCCTTTAATACTATAATTATATTTACTCATCGTGACGAGTGTCCACTGATATAGTCAGTAAGTGATAAAAAATCCTCCAGGTTCAACTCGTATCGAGAAAAGGTCAATTGATCCATTATACCTTTCTCATACATATGAGCCCTAAGCATTGTTGCTTCCCCAGCGAAAGATTCTCTCGAACGTTACTAACTTCGAGAGTGTGCACAATCAATCGGTTCTGGAATCAACCCTTAGGTGAGAGAACATTTATCTTCTTTCAGGAAGGCTGGATTCCATATCTGTGAAACACTTCACTTCTACGATCATGTCCCGAGTTCCCAAAACATCTATTTATACAACCTCAATTGGCCTTTAACGTGATGAATCAAAGAAGTCGGTAACAAGACCTAGAAGTCCATGATCACTTCAGGATTTAGATTAAGTATCACTGTGACCATCATAGGTGACTTTGGTTAGTGTGTCGTAATGGTCCTTAAACGACTCATCTACAAGCAAAGTTTGTCCAGGTCGTACACTTACCAAAAGTGTAGAATGCTCCCACTACGTGATCAACCTTCACTCGTATTCCACATATATGATTTTAGATACAGCTTCCCAGGCGTGTATCAATCATCGACCATGTTTTAGCTCACCGCCCGAACTTAGATGCCTAACATGTAATTCAGTTTAATACGGAGGCTATGGGGATAGTTGTTATTGATTCTATATTGAAATATCATAACTCAACCCACTAATCATAAATGCTATAGTGTTCTTCTTATCGAATTCAATAATCATCATCTTCAGTGGGCAATATTCCTAACACTATTCAACAACAACGTGCCCCAAAATTCAGCGAAGCTCACCACCTTCTCATGAGGTCTATAAATAGAGACACCTCCATTTGAAGATCAATGGGGGATTTCCAACTGCCATTTTTCTTTAAGCTCTCTATTTATTTATTCTATGTTCTTCATAAATCTTTTTTTATTGCAAATCCTTATTTAATATTTAATAAAAAAAAGGCCCCGAGCCATTCTATTATTTATAATCAGCCTTTATTTATTCCAATAATATTACGAGGCGATCTCGTAACGGAAGTTTGAGGCCCATTTACGAATTCAAATCGACCTATTTGTCATAAAAAATTGTCGAGAGTGTTTTGAAGTGAATTCTCGGTTCAACAGTTATCTTATGGTCTCGACTGTCGAACCATTTGCAGTATTGGTTACCTTATGATTTCGATTGCCAAACCATTTGTAGTTTTGGTCACCTTATGGTTTCGGCTTTGAGTTAGTCATGCATGTATACGAGATAGACCTGAGTGAACTTCTTACAATATACATACCACGCGAACAATTAAAAAGAGTTTCAAATGAGTAAAGATGAGAAATTGAATGAATTTGAACGTGAAAATCATATCATATGCAATGTCTCTGCTTGCATTTATATGATATGATATGTGATTGGTATATTCATGGCATTTGCATTCATGTGCATCTCATCTAAAAGAGAAAATAGTTTTTACAATAAACGAGGTTTTCGAAAAAGGTGTGTGTTGTGTGTCGTCCATTGATGGCTTGACTAGTTCTTAGGCTAGGATAATAGCTAGTTCGAATAACTCCTAGGATCAGGGGGTTAGGTGTAGTCTCGTGAGATAGGATCGGTCTCACGAGTTTGTTGGGCCATTTGCAGTATTAGTTACCTTATTGTCCCGATTATCAAACCATTTGCAATATTTGTTACCATATATATGATTTCGACCGCCGTACCATTTGCAGTGTTGGTCACCTTATGGTTTTGGAGTTAGCCATGCATGTATGCGAAATGGGACATAGTGACCTTCTTACAACACATACAACGCACACAATTATGTAAGAGTTTTTGAAAAAGAAAGAGATTAGAAATGAAAGAAAATGGTTTTGTGAAAATGAACAACATGAACACACATATCATATGCATTGCATTGTTTATGCTTACTGGGCATTAGACTCACTTGTTTTTGTGATACATGTGAGGAGAGTGCTTAAGATATATAGATACAGTAGCGAGTTGATTGGCAAGCTAGCGCCTCCATGCTGACGAGACTTGATATATGGATTTTTTTGACATGATGGGCATTCTAACAAGTGATAAACGTTTTGAGTTTTGAGTCTTATGTGATTTCTCTATGGTTTTATAAGAAAAAAAATTTACCACAAATTTGTGTAGTTGATAAACGACTCATCGGGGCGTGAAACTGAAAACTGAGAAAGACATGTATTTGTAGTAAAATAAATCATCTTGAATTTAAATTAAAAAAAACACTGAATTTAAACCAAAAAACATTACAAAGTTGCATGGATGATAAGGTAAGGAAGGGATACGTATCGACATAACATGAGTGTAGATATATATCACATGGGATTTATTATTGCCAGCCAAATAATTTGGATGACATACATAAACACGTTTGACATCGAATTTTCAATATATACAGAACAAGTAAATAATAGCATACGATAAGCTAGAGTGTAAAATTAAGACGATTAAAATTTATATTTGTTTCAGATCTTGCTGATTAGGGTTGAGAAAATGATATCCAATTGACAAGTTACTGATAGATACGAATCGATCCGCTACAGTACTGGACAACACGATTAAATAGTTTATTGTACAGTTTGAAGTTTGAAGGAAGACAGTTCATAACTTTTTTTTTATATTATTATTTAAGATATTTTATTTGCATATACATAGAGGGTTTTTTTTATATAAGAATCTACGAGTTTTGATTTTTAGTAGCATCTGAGTTTGTTTGTTAATGATTGTTTGTTAACATACAAACATAAATGGTCTTGGGAAGGAAAGAGGTGGAGGAGGAGTAGAAATATAATATTATTTAAAAAACATTAGATTAAATAAGATTTAAAGTGGTGATAGTCAATGAATAACGCATTGTTAATCAATATCAAATTTAGGAGTAGAAGCTGATGATGTCGGCAATTAAACGCGGAGCTAATGTCTAGCCGCTAAACTCTTAAAAAACTAAAAATTTTACCTATGAATTTGTTAAATTTATATTTTGACCCTAATACTCTTCATTTTTAACGCAAAAATATTATATAATTTGTCCCTTGAATATTTTTTTAAATTAGCTATTTAACTCTTGAATTTGTTAACATAATTTTTACCCTAATATCTTTTATTTTTAACCAAAAATTGTAATAATCTTCCCCCCCTGAATATTTTTTTTCTTACACACAACCCCTTGTAGAATTTAGAATAATACTTTTTGAATAAGTTTTACCCTCCATTGTCTACAAAATCTAGCTCCCCCACTGTTGGTAATTGTAGTATTTTTTTATTGCGGTGTTAGGGTTAGCCCATCCCATGTGTTAGGGTTGTTTTCTATGGAGATATACAATACACCGAGCCATGTATTTACTGTAAAATAACTCGTCTTGAATTTATAATGAATGTGTGTGTGTGTGTATATATATATATTGTGTGTGTGTGTGTGTGAATTTGAACAAAAAAAAACTGTAAAAAGTTACATGATTGATAATGGTAATTAAATGGAAGGGTCGTACATGTACCGAACTGTACGCCTATCAAAGTGGGTTTAGATATACATCGCATGGGTTTCACATTTTTGCCAACCAACTATTTTGGATAACATACTTAAACACCATTGACAACAAGTAAATAATAGCATACTATTATTAATACATAAACGATTATTATTTAAAATTGTTTCAGATCTTTGCATTGATTAGGGCTGAGAAAATGAAATCCAATTGACAGAGTCACTAATAGATAGGAATCAATCTGCTGGCATGTACAACACGACTGTAGCATCTAAACATTTTGAAAATCAATATATATATATATATATATATATATATATATATATATATATATATTATGTAACTCATCACATAATGGTGAGTGTCTAATTATAAATAGGTTTTGGACATACAGGCATAAATGGTGTTGGGTAGGAAAGAGGTGGAAGAGGAGGGGAGAGGAGAAATATAATATATAATTATAGAAAATGGTTTATTAAATAGTATTTATTTGTATATGTGTGTCCAAAACCAATGAACGACGTATTCAAGGCAGCTTGATTTATTTTAGTATATATTTTTTTAAATAAGTTGGGACATGATATTGGTGACAAGTTACCTGATTATTTTATCTAAGTAGCTACGACTTTATGATTTTCACTAACATCTAAATTTTGGAAAATCAAATATATAATTAAGCAAGTTGTGACAGGTGGTTGAATGCTTATTATATACATAAATAAAAGATTCAAATCAAGATTTTTTAGCAACTAGATAATAGCATAGAACAAGGTAATAAAATTTAAATAATTATTATTTAAATTTGTTTCAGGTTTCCATGAGATATATACAATTCACCGAGCCATGTATTTACTGTAAAATAGCTCGTCTTGAATTTATGATAAATGTGTGTATATATATATATATATTGTATGTGTGAGTGTGTGAATTTGAACAAAAATAACTGTAAAAAGTTGCATGATTGATAATGGTAATTAAAAGGAAGGGACACATGTAGCGAACTGTACGCATATCAAAGTGGGTTTAGATATACATTCCATTGGATTCATTATTGCCAACCAACTATTTTGGATAGCATACTTAAACACGTTTGACAGGTAACATATTTAGCATACTTAAATAGATACAAATCGATCTGCTAGCACATGTAACACGATTGCTTATTAAATAGTTTGTTGGCATAAAGTTCATAGATTTTCTAATATTATTTAAGATATTTTATTTATATATACATAGAGGTTGGAAGTGTTGGGGCATGATATTTTTTTTTAAAAATAAGTTGGGAGATGATATTGCTGACAGGTTACCTGGTTATTTTATAAGCATCTACGAAATTTTTTTCAGTAACAGCTAATATTTTTAAAATCAATATATATATATATAATTAAGTAACTTGTTACATAAGGTTGAATGCTTATTGTGTAATAATTGTTTGTTAACAAACAAACATAAATGGTCTTTGGAATGAAAGAGATGGAGGAGGAGAGGAGAAATATAATATATAATTATAGACAATGGTTTATAAAATAGGATTATTTACTTATGTGTGTCCAAAACCAATGAACAACGTATTTAATGCAGCTTGATTTATTTTGGTATGTTATTTTGCGGGGCCGGCCCAAACGCACCCGAATTCGTTAGGGACCCTAGGCGAATTCTTATTTTGGGGCCCTTTTGATGATAATAAAAATTTAAATATAAAAGAAAAAAATTTAAAATATAAAATTTTGGGGCCCAGCTCAATCGGAGGCCCTAGACACCAGTCTTGCTCGCCTATAGTCAGGGCCGGCTCTGGTTATTTGCAAGTTGGAGTTGTGATTAATTTCAAAGAAGAACTCAATCATTTAGGCATAATGGGATTCAATACAGGCAAAGGCCTATTAAAACTAATTTTGATACATAATGAGAGAGTAAAAGTTAATTAAATAAAAGCATTTGATCAGGTAGAGTGTAAATTTTAGACGGTTTTTATTCAAAATTGTTCCAGATCTTTGCATTGATTTTTTTGAAACAAAAAAATAATCAATGCAAAGATCTGAAAGTATCGTGAGGTTCCATTTCAAAACCAATTGGCAATGAGAAGAGTAACCCATGACCTTTATAAGCACTTGTTAATTCATATTCACTTTCGATGTGTGATTCCTAACACGCCCCCTCAAGATGGCGGCTTTTTGCGTTCGCTCATCTTGGGCCGAATTCCAACATTTGGACCGGATACCCGTTAAGGTTTAATGGGCTCTGATACCATGTGAAAGTATCATTGGGGCTCCATCTCAAAACCAATTGGCAATGAGAAGAGTAACTCATGACTTTTATAAACACTTGTTAGTTCACATTCACTTTCGATGTGAGATTCCTAACACGCCCCTCAAGATGGCGGCCCTTTGCGTTCGCTCATCTTGGGCCGAATCCCAATATTTAGACTGGATACCCGTTAGAGTTTAATGAGCTCTGATACTATGTGAAAGTATCATTGGGGTTCCATCTCAAAACCAATTAGCAATGAGAGGAGTAACCAACGACCTTTATAAGTACTTGATAGTTCATATTCACTTTTGATGTGGGATTCCTAGCACGCTCCCTTAAGATGTCGGTCCTTTGAGTTCGCTCATCTTGGGCCGAAAATTCCAACATTTGGATCGGATACCCATTAGGGTTTAATGGGTTCTGATACCCTGTGAAAGTATTATTGGGGTTTCATCTCAACATCAATTGACAATGAGAGGAGTAACTCATGACTTTTATAAGCACTTATTAGTTCACATTCACTTTCGATGTGGGATTCCTAACGATATTAATCACGTTTGACAACAAGTAAATAATAGCATACGATGAGGTAGAGAGTAAAATTGAAACTGTTATATTATTTAAATAGTTTGAGATGTTTGCACTGATTAGGGGTGAGAAAATGAAATCTCATGTGACAAACTCACTACACATCAACACGATTATATAGTTTATTATTAAAGCTGTTTATATACATAGAGCTTATTTTATAGCAAGTAAGCATCGACGACTTTTTGATTTTCAGTAGCATCTATATCTTTTGGAAATAAAATAAATATATAATTTAGTAACTACTTATCGTCTAATAATAAGTGCTTGTTAAAATATAGATAAATTAAAGTAAAACTCAATTATTTCGATTTGGACACGTCAAGAAGCAAGTAAAGCAGCGTTATAAATAGAGGTGGGAGTGGCATATATGATGAAGCACACAACACAAAGTGAATATTAAGCATTAAAAGTCGATATTGATACAAAGAAAGTGATGAAGTTGAGCAGCGTGGTAATATTGGTGGTGGTGGTTCTGGCGGTGGCGGGCCCATCTCCATCGGCGGCGGAGCAGATGTTCGGCGGAAATAGGAAGCTTGACGTCATCATGATGCCCAACGCGTGCAAGCAAGCGGGCGGAATATGCGGGTTCGGCACGGGTACTTGCTGCGACGGCCTCGACTGTAACTTTGGTAGTTGCGGCCCGCGCATACCTTGGATGACGCTGCCACGCCCACAGCCCAACGCGTGCAAGCAAGCGGGCGGAATATGCGGGTTCGGTACGGGTACTTGCTGCGACGGCCTTGACTGTAACTTTGGTAGTTGCGGCCCGCGCATACCTTGGATGATGCCACAGCCCAACATCTGCATGACAGAGGGCCGAACTTGCTCCATCTGGTTTCCGTGCTGCTCCGGCCTCAAGTGTGACCCGGGGCCGGACTTTAATTTTTGTGTCAAGAACTGAAATGCTACTCCACTGTCTTTGTTATATTCTATGCTTTTACTATTTCATCTTCGTTTTTATATGTAATAAAAATGTTTGTGTGTCTCAAAATAAAATGGTCATCTGTCTTTGTTATATTGTATGCTTCGTTTTCATATTATAATAAAAATGTCTTCTTTTCCTCTGTTTAACTCATACTGTTTCCTTGTACGTACGTCTTCTTCTTTCTTTTATATCATTCCTTCTGCTATCATCTTCTTCTTAAAATCACTCGGAAACCGTAAGGCCTATACCGCTCTCCTCGGCCAAAACGATGAGCCCATGCACCATCCGAACAAAGTTCGGGCACATCTGGGGTATCGCGAGCTGTAAAGCTCGCAAGAAATCAAGGAGGAGGGGATGAAAGGGAAACCTAAGGCCGTACTTTTCCAACCAGATCTCAAACATACAACTATAGCCCTCGATTATAGTGTTTGCCCTAGCTCCAGGAGGAGGAAGAAAAAGGCGAACCTCTGGTATTTCCTCCTAAAAATCTCTAAATCAGATGATCTAACCGTGGAAGGACCTAATGTGTCCTCGTTTCCTACGAATTTACTCTTAGAAGACGACCCAGCTGTTTTGATTGGTGATTTGGTCATGGTTATTTAAACTAAGAAAATAAGCTAAAAGACCTCGCTAAGAAAAATTGACGCGAACTGAGAAAATAAGTAAGAACACAAAGCGAGCTAAGACTTCGCACGAAGAACTTCGAGCGAAGTAAGAAAAAGCTTTAAACGCGAAGAGAGAAAATTTTAGAGAGAGAAGTAAAAAGTTTAAAATGAGGGAAAACTTACTTGAATTTCTTCGGCTCTGGAGTTATAAATGAGAGTCAAATAAATGACTTTTGGTTTCGCTCATTTATATTGAGTAATTTTAACCATTTTCCAAAAAAAAGTCATGATATAAAATCAAATCCGATATCTTATCCCTCAAAATTCGCGAGAAGGTGAAACGATTCGAGATTTTTGCTAGTCGACGTGGCAACCCTCGAACAAAACACGTCACGGGTTTGTCAAATCAAATTCTTCGTCCCTCGGTCTCCGCGAGAAGACTAACCGACTCGCCAAAATTAACGAGATTCGAACGCGTCATCAGAGATCTTTCGTGCGAATCTTTTCTAAAAGTAAAATAAAATAAATGAAAAATCAAATATTCGAAAAATATTTAGGTTCCCGCCTATATATTTTCGGAGTATGATTCCTTATTCCCGCTTAGAGTATTTTTAATATTTTAATAAATATTAAATATACTGGGGGCTAGTTGTGGGGATCAGAATTCTCATTTATTTAAAAACTATTATTAGGGCTAAAGCCCAGTGCGCAATTAAAAGCCCATTCTAATATATTTAGCCCGATGGACATACTTGAGTCCAGCCCGATAGAATTTGCCAGCTCGTTAAAAAGATAATCTCGACGAAGTCGTGGTCAACACTCTGACCTCGCCGCAAAGCCCGGATCAAAGATGAATTCAAGATAACGATTATTCAAACTAGAGGACGACGTGTCAAGCATCCAGCGTAGTCAACACCACGTGTTCTCCGAAGTTCTCGCACCTCGACGACCTATAAATTCCTCTTCAACGAAGGAATTTGGACGTGATTCTATCTACACAATTTCTGTCTAAGCTCGCTATTATTCTCCTCATATTTGTATTCTTGAGTTCGCTGAATATTGGAGCTCGCTACTCTTTGTTTGGCGACCTCGCTTGTAATCGAAATCTTTTATTTATAATATACGGAATCCCTATTTCCTACTTAATTCCGAATTGTCTATTTCAATTAGCCAGTTTCTACTACGAAGTCTTTTGAGATCCATACAAATAAATCAAATAATCCTTTATCGTATAGTTTAAATTTGAGATTGTTGAAAGCTAGAAATTGACATCAACAACTAGCAAAATTAAAAATTAAACACTCCAACTACACTACTTCTTTTTTTTTTTAGAAACGTGGACGGTGCCACGGAGATTTCATAAAAGCTCTCACGTATGGCGGAGGAAAACCGTGGTTACAAGAGAAAAGAAACAAACACACAACCACGCAGCCAACTCAAGAAACCAAACACGAAAACCCTATCCCGACATGTGGGATTGAATCTCTCTGTCATCGGCTCTAATAGCCTCTTCCGAGCACGGAGGGACAAGCCCCAACCATCTCGAATTAGAACTTTGAGTAACAGCAAAACGGGCTAAATTATGCGCCGCGACATTACAGAGACGAGGAATATGCATAATTTTAAAATCAATCAAAGTACTTACCTCTCTCTTGATGTGATGCAAAATCGTCCCGAGCTCAGTCGCGGGAACCTACCCCCCGGCCACCGCCTTGACCACCTCCGTGCTATCCGAATGAAGCTCCAGTCTCGACCCGCCGATGCTACTAGCCAAAACTACGCCTTGGAGGACCGCAACCGCCTCCGCAAGCTAGGGGGAAACCCCTAGCTTGGGAAAACGTTTGCGAGGCTAACACCCTTCCGGTGTGGTCACGAGCAATGCACCCCACACCGAACCCTCCCTGGTCCCGATCTAGCGCAGCATCCACAGTCACCGAGATTGTTCCTTGCATCGGAGGGATCCACCTAGGCTTGGTCGATCTCTTCTCCTCTCCCCGAGCACACTACTTCTTATTTATCAGTCAGAATTACTTTATTATATTACATTAATTTTTTTCTCTATTTTTTTATTAAATAAATACATAAAAGTAATAAATATTAACTCTAAAATAGAAAGTGTGTTGGAGTGAAATGAAAAAAAACAAATTCTAAAATACCTTTTTAGTTAATATATTAGCTAAAGTATATATAAATATATTAATTCCTTTTGCTTCTTCTTCACATCATCACATGACTTCTCTACCAAGCGAACAACCCAAAAATAGAAAGAAAATAAAAAAAGTACATCTCTCTCTCATAAACTCGCACAAACTCACTCACGAGTCCAATTTTTGGTCCTCGAACATCTGAGCGATATCGATCGCTCGCCAGAGAACATGATTTCCCTAAGCAGCGACGAACCATCGGTTTGTAGTTTTCTTCTTCCAATTAGGGTTTGGCATTGGTTTTGGGGATTTTTTTCCTCTTCTTCGTGTTGGTGATTTCCTCGGCTCCGACAGCCTCACCGCCGCGTACATGATGTTGGACGACACTTGTGTCGTTGACTTGTACAACAAGCAACAGCTTGAGATGCTCTGTAAAGACCTGCCAGAGCTGTTTCCGGCGATTGTCAAAGCTCCGTCGATCGGCATCGGCGCTCCCGTTTGGACCGGAAAGCAAGTGTTCAACATGATCCTGCCTCGGGGGTTGGATTACTCGTTTGAGCCGAGCGGCGTCTGTGTCGAGAATGGGCTGCTCATATCGGCTTCATCGAAGGGTTCTTAGTTCAAAGTACTTATCGCACTCCGATATTGTTTTATTTCGTAGCTGACAACTGAGCTGAACCGAGGGGTTCACTTATACGAAAATGATGTTGAGGCCGCCAAGAGGAAGAGAGGGGAGCTCGCCGGAGTTCAGCAGGGGATGGAGTCACTGGCAGTTGAGCATAGCGCGATGAAGGAGAAGGTCGACGCCCTTAAGAAGGAAGTGGTGACGGACTCCGTCCTCATTACGCAGGATCTCGAGGTGTAAAGTATAAAGTT
This sequence comes from Urtica dioica subsp. dioica, assembly GCF_054948205.1. NCBI lineage: Eukaryota > Viridiplantae > Streptophyta > Magnoliopsida > Rosales > Urticaceae > Urtica > Urtica dioica. The sequence goes on along the minus strand of NC_142757.1, from coordinate 54,659,232 downwards.
TTGTAACACTCTAGTTGTAAATTTCGAAAAAAAAAATAAAGAGCTTCTTTTTTTTACAATTAAATTTTTGAGCAATTTAAATATTAAATTATGCTTATTGAATGATTTAAATTATGTTAAGGTTATTTTAAGTATCGGAATAATTAAAGGACGTATCGAGTTCATCTCAATTAAAAAAAAAAATTCAAAGAGACGCTTCGAAATATTTAATTCATCTATTCTCCAAACGAGAATAAAATTCGAGAAAAACCTCAGTTATATTTAAATTAAACAAGATTAGTCAAATATAAAAGCACATTTTCGACTCATTTTCTCCATCTTCACTCTCTCTCACTCTCACTCTCACTCGTCTCCTTCTCCTTCTCTTCGGCCGCCCCACTCCAAGCTTTCTCCTCCGCCATCACCGCCACCCCCTCTCTTTCTTTTCCCGCCATCTCCTTCTTTTTCTTTCTCACCGCGAGCAAACGCCGTCAGAAACCGAGATCTACGAGTCACGAGCCTCAATCCGACCACCACGAACGGCCGCGAGCTCTAAATCGAAGGAAAACATCACCGGAGAGTCACTAGAGGTATGGGTCGGTCCAATTAGTGAGTTTTCTCTCCGATTTTGCAATGGATTTTTCTAGGGTTTGAAACCCATTTTTCTTTTCACCGATTTCAGAGCCACCGGAGAGGAATTTGGACGTCGGAGAAAGTGTTTCGGACTCGGAGAGTGTTCAGATTTGAAGCAAGGTAATGGATCTCGAAAACCCCCAAATTGATATCGAAAATCTAGGGTTTGAAATCTAATTTGGGTTTTTGACTTTGGAAAATTGGGTGTTTTAATTTGGTTGATTAATGATTAATGTACCTGATTTTTATAAATTTCTCTGAATAGTTTTTCCTATTTTTTTTTTTTTTGTTTCTTCTCCGTTGAATCGTCTGTAAGGTTGGAGGTTTTCTAGTATGGATTTTGAGGGGTTTTGGTTGTGGGTTTTAGTTACAAGTGGGGAAAAAAAAGTAGTAAATTTTTTTTTTGGGGTACTTTTTTAACAGAAATTGGATTAAATTAATTGAAGAAGAAAATGTGTTTTATAACAGGTCCATATAGGAAAGAGGAGTTTGATGCGAAAAATCCCTCGCTAATGGCGTCCATAAACTTCAACCCGTTCGAAGGGTGGTTCTCGAAGCCCCCAAAAGCGCTCGCTCCAATAAACCTCTTATCTCTCACCAAACACTTTTCCTTCCCCGCCTCTTCAACGCCCTCAAAGTTCGCGTCCCTCTCGTCCTCAACCGCCGCCACGCCTAAAAACAACGATCTCAGTCCCGACCCTGAGCCCGAAGAGCCAAAGGGTCCGATGTCGGAGATGCTCGACCAGTTCTTCTGGGAATCGGAAAACCTCCCGGACTACCGACACACGCCCGAGGTGGAAGCCATCCTCACGCGCGACCCAGTCTTCGAGAAGAAGGAGAAACCGACGGACGAGGAGATCGAGGAGAACGAGAAGTTTTGGAAAGCTATGAAGGAGAGTCCGGTGATGAATTTCCTTCTGAGGGCGGAGGAGATATACGACTCGGTGAACGAGATGGCGCTGAAGGATAACGACACGCCGTACCGGAAGGAGGATAGGGACATGTGGCGGAAGGTGCCGCACGTGATAGGGCCGGACGGGAGGCCGATGCCGAGAAAGGCCATTAAGACGAAGAAGGAGAGCGATGACAAGTTTTGGGACTTTGCTCGGCAATTCTTCTTTGGGCTTTGGGGGTTTCGGCAGCGGCCTTATCCTTCTGGCCGGCCCATCGACGTCGCTCAGGCCATCGGATACAAGCGCCTCGAGCAGCGCTACTACGACTGTCAGTACTCTCTCTCACTCGTTGTTTGAATACAGATTTTATCAGGAAGTCCCACGTCGACTGTTGGGATGTATCATTTGTGCTCCTTATAAAAGTCACGGGTTACTCGTCCTGTTTCCAATTGGTTTTAAGATGGAACTTCATGATACTTTTAACAGAAATAAAATCTTAATCCTAGAGTCCGTGATGTTCTGGTAATGTGTTTGATTCAGTCATAATGAGGAGCGGGGGTTTTTTCTACAAAGACCGGCTGGGGCGCAGCCGAGGGCCGTGCGAGTTGATCCAACTCAAAACCGCGTGGGGGGGAGGCATCATCGACAAACACACTTTCGTTTGGGGCGAAGACATGGACGAGTGGGCCCCCATCCACATGATCTACGGCATGGAACGCGCCATCGCCACCTGGGAAGGTCCACTCTCTCTCTCTCTCTCTCTCTCTCTCTCTCGCTTGTTGTTTACTTGCTCGTTCCGACCAATCTCGTCTCGCCACCTGTTATTGCAGTTAGGCTTGGCGCCGCTGCGACCGCATTTCTCCACAAGCTACAGAAGGGCGTGCCTCCGTGGGTCCCGCTCAAGGGGTTCGAGAAGAAGACGTACAAGCAGGCCCAAGAGGAGGCGTACGAGAGCAAGAGGCGCGACTTGGCGGTGCTCGAAGCCAACGACGGGGTTTGGCCAGGTGTCAGAATACCGAGCCACGCGCTGTTCCTGTGGGCCAGCGGCTCCGAGCTCACCAACATTCTCGAGGAAGACCACATGCCCAACAAATACATTCCCAAAGACCTGAGGCGTAGATTGGCTAAAATCATCCCTGGTCTGAGGCCTTGGGAGGTCTTGAGCGTTGAACAGGCTATGGATCGGATTACGTACAACGGTGAATGGTACCGAGAACCGCTCGGCGTTTTCACGACCGGCCCGCCCTATATTCAGGAGTACAACAAGGACGTCATGGTATATGAAATTTTAATCAAATGTCTCGGTGTGAGTTTTTGAAATTTTTTCATTTTTATTATTTTTGGGTGTGATCTCGTGTTGTTTTTTTTCTTTTTTCTTTTCTTCCAGAGGCTGTTGGAAACTTACTTGAAGCTTGGTGACGAAGCTTACAAAAAACTGTGCGAAACGATCCCGGGTTTCGACAAGATTATGGATAATTACGAGAAAGAGTCCGACGCCAGGTTTGAATACCGAACGAATAGGAAGGCTCTAGAGAGGAAAGCTGAGCAGGAGGAAGAAATAATGGAGATGCTTAGAGCCAATAAATAGTCGTTGACCCGGAAAGTTTCAGGTGCGAACACTATTTGTTACCGCGCCGAAACTTCTGGGAAGTCGGAGATTCTGACTTTTTTTGGTCAATGATTGTATTGTAATGAGACTACACAGGTTTTTTTTTTATTCCATTTCATGTATTTGTAGGAATTGAGGACAAACAAGGATACACACATTGGATTAATTTTTGCTAAGACTATATACAAATATGGTTTTCTTGTCCCCTTGTATTATAACATCATGCAAGTTTCGAAATTTTGTCCAAGACCTCACTATTATTAGTGAATCGACCTTCATTGAATTACAACACTTCTTTACTGCTATGACGGTATGGACCAAAAAGATACGATTACAAAAATCAAAACCAAAATCGACTAGAAACATGTTGAAACCAATACCATAGACCAAATGGTATAATTTATTTCCTCCGCATCATATTACTTTCAAAAGAAGTACGAATAAAAGAATTACATCATCAAACTTGACTCCAAAAACTAAAGAAACATTACATGATTAAAAATGAATTCATCTATATATATCTTCAGCCACTAAAATATCATATCTCCTACTGTATCGATTACAAACAATTTGTCTTGACTATATTGTTGACTCATAAAAAGAATGAAAGAATAAATAACCCTACAAAGAATGCTCTATATTTCTTTACTTTCTTATCCTTGTACCTATATATTATATATATTGTAAATTTATATAGTACCAAATCAAATAGTCAACCCGTTGACTCAGCTCGACGGAGCGATAGTCCAAGCCGAGACCGTAAACAACGGCTGATCTCTCCACCCAAGCGTTACTCCTCCGCAGCCCTCTTCGCTCTCTCTGACGAAATACCCATTTTGCCCCTCTCCGCTCCATCCGTACATCCTCAGCAACATCCTCGCCTGAGCCGCGCCGCCGATCCCAGCCTCCACGTGGCGAAACCCGCCTCGCTCCTCCATAATCATGCGCCACGTGGCGAATCCGACGTGGCGCTCGACTCGATCGAAGCCCTCGCAGGCCACCAGGTTCCGAATCTCCCTCCCGAACATCTCCTCAACCCTAACCCTAGCCGCGCTCTCCGGCGCGGCTCCGCCGGAAGCCACGGCGTCGAACACCGCCGAGTAGTACCGGAGCGAAGCCGAAACCCTAGATTCCAGATCAAGATCGCCGGAATCGCCGCCGTGGTGGTCCGATTCCTGCTCCGCCACGACCACCACCGTCGGATTCGCGCTCCGAACCAGCGTCAAGAAATCGCGAATCGCCGATCCGGACGAGTCGTAGAGCGTGCGGTGGAGCTGGAGAGCGAGGTTGACTCCGACGGCCTCGCGATCCTTGTTGCTGACGTGGAGCATCCAGAGCCGTACGTCCTCGAGGCGGTCGACGACGGCGTGGAACTCGAAGGGGAGGTTCAGCGCCGCAGCGACTGCGGCGAGGCGGTCGCCGGTGTCGTTGAGCTCTTGTTTGGACTCGCCGACGCCGGTGATTCTGACGTGGCTCGGCGGTCGGGGATGGCGAGAGGCTAGGCTCTGGAGGAGGCTCGGCCATTGGAGACCTTGCTTGATGTCGAAGTCGATGACGTGGACTCTCTCCTTTCCCTCGAAGGCTTGAAGAAGCATCTCGTTCGCCGTGAAATGGATGAACCTCGGAATCGGACTCATCTGAAAAAGGATGGCCCACAGTTTTTGAATCTTTTCTTAAAGGTTCAATTAAAATGTAAATTAACAAGAAATCCTTTTCATGTTTTACTTTTACACACTAGTACTTAATAGTCAAGCTTGCTTATAGTAAACTTTTAACCGAAAATTTTCATAAACTCAAACTTGAATGCCTAAAAATAAGAGTTGGGTAAATTTTCATAACTTCAAACTTGGACAAAAGCAGCTAACCTCTAGCTGAAAATTTTCATAATATTCTTTAAAGTTAACCAAATATTATTATGTTCACGTTTAATTTGATTTTAAAATTGATAGATCATAAAACTAATCAAGAAATTAATATTTATAAATCTAATTACTTCTCATAAATTAAATTTTATAAACTTAATTTTAATCAAACTTACTCTGGTTTAATAAATATCGTTTAGCAAGTTTCAATTAAATTTGATAAATATTTTATTTTTAATTTAAATTCATTATAAAATCTTTTTTTTTTACCTAGTTAAAATCGGTTAATTTTAAACTCAATATGCTTCTCTCTAGAATAATAGTTACAAAATTTTTCGCGCAAGTAAGAATCTAGAAAGGTTACGAGGCAAATTTTGAAATACAAAAAGTTATTTTTATCGACTAAACCGGTTAGAGTAAAAAATATTACAACTTGTTGGGGCCAATATATAATATTTACCTGGTTGAGGATTCTGAGAGCAGAGGCAGGGGAAGAGTCGTCGTCAATGGAGGCAGAGAACCTCTCGAAATCCCGCGGCGGAGCGACGTGAAAAACGTGCGGCCACAGACGCGCCGCCCTGAGCGCGAGCGCCTCCGTGTAGTACGCCATGAGCCGATGCAGCGTTCCGGCGGCCCACGGCGAGGCCATTCCTCCGAGCCTCGCGATGCAGTGTCCGATTCCCTGTACGCTCTTCGCCGCCATAGCCTCCACGCACGAAGCTACGAGGCTCACCATCTCCATTCCCTCCGCCTCCTCCGATCCTCCGCCGCCGTTGCCGTTGCCGCTGTCCGGCCCGGAGCCCCCCGCCGGAATCGCCGCGATCTGGTGATGGCGGAGATGCTGGTAATGGCGAGGGTTAGGGTTGGGGTTAGGGTTGGGGATAGGGATAGGGATGTTGCTTCCGTTTCCGTTCCCGGCGGCGATCTCCGCCGACGACGCGCTCGACGAGCCTCCGATCATCGGAAGGAGAACGTCTTTCTCGCCGAGGTCGGCGATTTCCTCGATCCATGGAAACGGAGAGTCCTGTTCTTCGAAGCTCTCTTCTTCTTCGGTGCCGGAATAGGTCAGAGGGAAATGAACCTGTGGATTGAGCCAAAACTGACCTAATTCCAAACTCTGATCTTCTTCTAGTCCTTCATCTTCTTTCTCCTCTTCTTCTTCTTCTTCTTCTTCTTGTTCTTCGTCCTCGTCGTCCTCGTCGTCGATGCTTTTCTTCCTCTTGATCCTTCTCATCATCGCAGGCTCGTCGCAGCAGAGCTCCTCTGCGAATCTCTTCAAGCTCTTCCTCTTCACGCCATTGTTGATGTTGATGCTGTTGTTGTTGTTGTTGTTCCAGTAGTCTTCTCCGATCGCCGGCGCCGCCGCTCTGGTGGTGGCCAGCGGAGGAAGCCTGATGCTCTGCCGGAGCGAGCACGACGAGGCCTTGGTCGTCGCCGGCTTCGGCTTCGAATCCTCGGCGGTGAAGCTTGCGGTGCAAGGCAAGTCGAGCCTCTGAGCGGTGTTCATCGCCGGAAAATGGCGAGCCTGGAAGTTCTTCGGTGACGGAGCTTCGCTTCTCACTCTGTGCCTCGGAGATAGCAATGTCGATGAGCTCGAACAACCGGCCAACATGATCTTCTTCTCTATCGCCTTTCAATCTCTTCTTTTTCTTTGCTTTTGTTTTTTTTTTCTTCTCTTTGGAAAACAAATGAACGAATGAAGGAATAAAATGAAATAAAAATAAAAATAAAAAATTCACACCCCAATCCCTGTGTTTTATATGAATTTCTAAGTGTTTTTGTGCTATAATGTTTATGTTTGTATGTGTGTGAATTTTAATTTCAGCTTAATCAATCAAAGTGAAAAAAAAAGAAAAAAAAAACACAATAGGAATCCGATGAGTGAAACAAATCAAACAAATGTGTGTGTATGTGTGTGTGTGTGTGTTTCTGTGATCCTATATATGTTTTTTTTTTTTTGTGCAATAAAAGAATGATCAGATCAGATGGTTTAAAAAAATAATTAGGCTGTTCAATGAAATAAAACCCAACCCCAAAAGACAAATATAATCAAAAGAATGAAAGAATATGAATTTATCCAAAGCTTTGGTTAGAACATGTATAATCAAATCAAATCAAACAAACATATAAAAAATTCATCGGATTCCGAAACCTTCAAACAAAGCTCATAACTGGGATGGACAGGAATGTGTGGCTTTTCTTCACTGCCACGGAACGAAGAGAAATCGAAGAAGATTGTGATGAACTGAAGAAGAAGAAGACGAAGAAGAAACCGAAACGGACTCTCAGACCTTCAATTCTTGAGTGCCAAGAAATCTCCATGGCTGACATGAGAAGAAAACCTCTCTCTGACTCTCTCAACCATAAACCCTGGAAATCACTATTGCCCTTTTTCTGAATATGAATGAAGAAATTTCTCTCTTTTCGTTGAATACTTGTTCTTGAGTCTATCTACTACAATGACATACTTTGCCTCTACAAAACCCAAGTCACTATCATCATGGAGTTTTTTTTTTTTTTTGTGATTTGATTGTTTTTTTGGCGAACTAAAGCTCTGAAAGAAGAAAAAAATGATGACGAGCGTGGAAAGGGAAGTTATTGATGGAGAGGAAGAGAAGGGAGTTTTTGATCGGACGGTGGAGATTGAGCGTGTAGGGTTGTGGGTATGTGACCGTTGGAGTTTGTCGGGGGAGAAAATGTAACCGTTGGCCAATATGTGGGTTCGGTTGGTCAAGTATGTATGTAATGTTATGTTTTGTAAAAGTGTGTACGGAAAAAGATTAAACGATTTATTCTTATTTATTTATTAATTATTCACTTCATCGCACGTGCCCTTCTACGCTTCACCATTTCAACTTGACCGTTGGCTTTATCTTACTATTGTTATTATAATTATTTATTTCTATGTTTTTATTATTCATAAATTATCCATTCATACAAACTAATTTTAATAATAATAATAACATAACTTATTTAGGTAGTGTAAAACAAAATAGGGATAAGGTTAGTGACCAAATTAAGGGATCTTTATAATCATTTTATTAATAATGATGTGTTAATGACTTTAATTTACTAATGTATGGCTTTATGATAATAATAATATGTATGTATATAGTGATGCCATATTCCTTAACAATATTAAAATGGCATCTGTCACCAATATGTATCGCCATTTCTTATAGCAATTATTGTATCATATGCTTAATATTGTAAATTTATAAAATTGCATATTTGGATTTTACTTGCATTTTTTTTTCAATCTGTAACACATTATTTATTAAAAAAATTCATTTTTTAATATATTTTTAGTACATCAACAAAAGTTGAATGTGGATTTTACTATTGGTGGAGTGAAATTGTGAAAGTTATATTCTTTAGTCAGAGAGAATAAGCACTTGTCCAAGAAAGTTCAAGACTAAAAAGTAATTTACTTCACATGACCAACTATTTTACCGTTTATTTATGGGAGAGGCTGCTAAGTATATTATTGTACATGTTTAATGTAAAGTTTTTAATAAATTTTATTCCACGTGAAGGAAAAGAATAATAGCCCTGAAAAAAATGAAAATTGGTAAAAAAAAAAAAATAAAGAAGGGTGGGGTAAAAAAAAAAAAAAGTGCTTCCTGGTAACGGTAAGTAGGAAATCTATACACAATAGATTAATGATACATATTGAATTTTTTTTCTTCTTCATTCTAAATAATCTTTCTGTACATAGTATGATTATTGACATCAGCTGGGATTTTAGGGAGAAAGCGGGAGGAAGTTTCTGTTGTCAAAAGCAACGACAAGAAAATAATTACGACAAGAAAATAATTATTGCAAAAAATAATGGAATTATTTTGTGCCGTAAGAAGATGTCGTACTTGAAACTTTTTACAACTTTTTCAGTTTTTCTTATGCTTTGATAATCATTATTATTGCATTGATTATGAGGGTAGTCTTGTGTTTTAGAGGAAGGCTTTTGATATTATATTAGTTGATTTGGTTGCATTAAGAAGTACCATTGGAAATTTGGAATATGGTACCCCACGGTCAAGGACGAAGCCATAAATTTCTTTTAGAGGGGGCAAAAATTTTATTAGCATATGTAAAGATGATATAAATTTACTTTATTTTATTTATTTATGTCAAATGGATGTTGATTTTCCATCGAAACAAGTTCATTTTCTCCATGTTAATACTAGTTCTATTTGCTTGCTAATACTAGTTGGTACTCGAATATTATGATAACCATCATTAGATTTGTGGGGGTTAAAAATCAATTCTTGAAAATAATGATTCGAGTTGGTTTTTAGCTCGACCAAAAGCCCAACAGCCGACCCAATTCGACTCCTGAAGGTCAGCCCAAGCCCAATCAGCAGCCCAGCTCGCCAAAGGAGGAGCGAGTTCGATCGTGTTGACTCGGTCGAAGGAACCAGTCTTGGTCAGATAGAAGATTATTTCGCCGCGAAGACCGGATTTGAGATGACTTCGACCAGCGACATGGAAGATCCGAACTGATCAACACGTGTCCTCTCCGATGAATTCTCTTCTGCTTTAAATAGAAGCCGATATGCTGATTTTCGCACACACAAGCCTACGCAATGAATATTTCTTTACTGTTTATTTTCTTATTGTGGAGCTCGTCTGCTAGAGTTCGTCACTTCGCCCATTTGTAATACATTCGCTCATCAATAAAGATATCGTTATTTTAAAAAAAAAAAAGTATTTCACACTACACTATGACTATGACCTTTGTTGATGTCAATTTCCGAATCGATCAACAATCACGAATAATAATACGTATATATTTAATTTTTATTAAATGGAGGTCTCAGAAGACGTCGTATAAGAAACAATTTAGAAATGGAAAAACTATAATAAGGGGAAAGTATGAATAAACTTTATTGTTGGCGAAATTGAATTACAAAAGGGACGAAGTGCCGAGATCTAACAAACGAACTCGACTTTGAAGGCAATGTAAATATGAGAATAATAATTGAGAAAATAGATTCTAAGCTTGCGCGTGCTAAAATCGACATTTGATCTTCTATTTATAGACGAGGCGGAGTTCTTTTGCTAAAGACACGTGTTGATTGATCCGTTCCTCCTTGTCGGGGTTGAAGTCGTCTCAGATCCGGTCTTCGCGGCGAGGTCGTCTCTTTGACTATGACCGATCCTTCTGGCCAGGTGGACGTGGTCGAGCTGGAATCCTTGGAAGAGCTGGAAAGTGTAATTGGGCTTGGGCCGACCTGTTGAGATCGAACTAGGCCCAGAATTGATCCCATGAATCGATCTGCAAAGAGGGTATTGAGCTTTGGTCGGACTAAAGCCCAAAATATGATTAATAATTTATTTTTAACCCCCACAACCTTTAAATGTATGATGTTATTTTTTCTCACTAATTTGTTTTGAAATTAGAAAATGGGAGAAAATACTCATTTGATTGATAACTAAACCATAAACCCTAGATTTAGGAAGAAAATAGAGAATGTCAGAGAAAGCTAATCGATTGTATTCGTTTGATTGATAACTTTGCATTACATTCACTTCTCCCATTCTATAGGCATTTGATTGATAACTTTCACAACAAGGAAAAACCATCAATCAATTTTTCCTCTTTTATTCTCTCTTTCCCTTCCAAACCTATCTTCGACGGAGCCGACACTTGCTCTCACTCATCTGATAACCTATCAAACGCTCCGACACTCATTCGAAGAGTGATATCTAATACCTCAACCTATCAAACACGCACGCACCTCTTAAACCATCGGCGCACAAATAATCTCGACCCTAAATCCACTCTTTCTCACCGGAGAGAACACGATGGAGAGTAAAAGAAAAGGGCACGCTTTTTTTTTTTTAAGAAAAAAAATATATTAAATAGCAATAGATTCACATAAAATTAGCAGGGTGCACAAGAAAATGTAATAGAGCATCTTAGATAAATTTAAAGCTCTAGGAAGAACAAATAGGAAATAACTATTCGTATATAGCCACATCTTTATATGCCATAAATATGTACATGGGCAACAGAACAGACCACAAAAAGGCAGCCATTGAAACACAGAAAGAAGAAGGAATGACTATCAATCTTCTTCCCACACTTTTGGGTCTCTCATCTCCCCCAAATTTTCATGCACTTTCAACACCATATCCAATTCATCGATGTGAGCCTATGTATCTCAAATTCTAGATAAATAAACAATGTTTCAACAGAGTGTAGTTCATTGAGTCTTGTATCTGTGAGCCACTAAACCAACTCCAAATACAAGGCCTCTTGTTTGCTGGTTAGGCCAAGCTCGCTCAGCGTCAAACCACTCTCACCTTCCTCGAAGGCTCGCCTCGGATACGGCCTTACCTGTTCCAGAGAATTCGTAAAACGGGGTTTTTTTTTTTAATTGACCAAAATTCAATAGAATAATAGTACATACGAAAGCGAGGGAAAAGATTTTGCTCACCAATCTGTAAGAACCGGGTTTGACTACTCTGCCGATATCCATGTAGTCGAAAAGAGACTGCAAAAAAGAACAATCGCAACACGGGTCAATCAAGGTTTCACTAAAACCATGCAACTGAAAGAGACCTGGGATGAACTGATTTTTTTATTTTTTTATTTCGGTCTTTACAAACGTATTGAAATATTACCTGCAAGTTGTCCGACTTGAGAAATCGACGGCCACGGCGACTGCCATCTGGCATTCGCACCAAGAGGTTTACGGCTCTCTCATCGTTCGACGCTGGTTCTTGAGGCAAAGCAGCTTCTTTTGCAGCAAGTAAACTCTCTAATTCCTGAGTGTCACAATCATATCAACAATTAAAAATAAGTGCTTGAGTTTATTACAATTTTGTCAAACTAGATTCATTATCAGTATATCTTTCATTTCATTTTTCTTTTTTCTTAAGAAATAAACTGCACCAACTAGGGTTTAGTACCTAACTCTCCAATATGACCCCACAATATTTAGGGTGTGTTTGGAACATGGAAAATAGGAGGGAAAAGAAAAAATGAAGTCTAGATAGTCATTACTATATAAAAAATCACATACCAAACTGAACGCCGATAACTCGGGAACTCTGTTGTTCTTACTTCTAGAAAGGACGAATTGAGCACAAAAAAAAAATTTTACCTTTTCCTCCTCCAATTTCTTCCGAGACTCTTCCTCTTTTCTCCTCTCTTCCTCGAGACGAGCTTCAGCCTCCTCTCTAGCTTTTTGCTCCTTCTCTCTGTCGGCTTGCAGAGACGCGAGATACTCATCATCCTTTAACGAGCAACAAAAAATAAAATAAAATTAAAAATTAGACCGAATCATCAAAAAATAAATAATAATAAAAAAAGTTAACCTGTTGTTCACGTATCAACCGCTGAGCTGTCAGATTGGGCGAAGGAGGCCTAGGCATCGGTCGAGGGTATCGACCACCCTCGGGGCGCATCATCTGATGAGGCGGGTAAGGATATCGATATCTTGTTTCTTCGGGGACTCCACCGAACATGGCAGCCTCGAGCATAACCGCTTCATCGTGCTCCAACGACGAAATGCCTCCCCACTTGGGCGCCGGAAAAAAAAAAAAAAAAAAGTATAACAGAAATTCAATTCGCTGTAAAACTATTCATGATTTTTTTTTTCTTTTCAAAAATACGAGAAACGTGAAATATATACATCTTCGGAATGAAAGGCATCGCCGTTGCGCTCCGGATTACTAGGGCCGCCCATAGCGGGCCGTCTAGGGCTCAAGGGAGGTGTGGAATCTTCGAGGACATCGACGTCTTTTGCCGATCCCGCGGAGCCGGAAGACGTACGTCTCGATCTATGCCTTACTAGAGGTTGCTCGTCAACATCTTCGACTTCATCGTGAACAGATGAACTTCCTGGCTCCAACCTATAGTGCCTCAAAGCAACATCATCGAATCATTTTCCAGGCACCAAATATATGTACGTAAAAAAAAAAAAAATGGTGTCACAAAAGGTGTTTGATAATAGCATAATACACAAACCTACCTTCCATTGGTTGTCCTGAAAATACTATTTTGCTCCACCACGGCAGCCTTTGATGCTCCTTCTGATGAACTGCCGACATTTTGTTCCTGTGTCCGCAGAGCTTTCTCTTGCTCTGCTGCCTGGATTTCATTCGCAATTTTGGATTAGTCAATAGTACTATATCTTTTTTATTTATTTTCAAAAAGATGATTAATTATTTTTTGGTGTGGGTCTGATATGAACTGGTATTTATTGTATGTCTGAAAACATAAACATAAGTTATCTCTCCATATAAGAATTTCTTCCTCAATCTATTATTTCGTACAATTTCCATTTATTTTCCCTCTTAACCTCCTTAATTCATCGGCTACCTAACTTCTACTATTGCTATATTTATATATATTGTTACCATTCTACCCTCGAAACCTGCGTAGCATAAGGAAGAACGGACCTTCAGTGACAGAGAAACTGCCTGTGCAAGATACGGATCTTCTGACTGAGCATGCTCAATTCCCGGGTTTATCACATCCTGAATCACAAGAACCAAGTTAATAATTACAGCATCTAGTTTTTTTTTTTTTTTTTTTTTTTCCTTTCCCTTCTAAACAACTCACGAATGTGAATGTTATATATTCATATCGGAAAACATACATTATCCGCATCAAATTGCTGGTTGGGAAGGCTTTCGGAAACCTCCCTCTTAGAAGCCTCGATCGCAGCTCGAATCATTTGCTCTTCGACATCGTTATATTGCAAGTCCTCGGACCGACGAGGCGGTCCGAGAGCACTTGGCCCGCCAGCCGAGACAACATCTCTCCTCTGCCCACCGAGAGACACCAAAGCCTCTTCATCGTCGTCGTCGACTTCGTCGTCGTCGATGATCACAGTCCCGCGATTACGAGGGCCGTGAGAGCGGACCGTATCAGTGATGTCCTCGATGACAACGCCAGAAGGGCCGCCAGACGGCTGATTATCGCCGTCCTTGACTTCTATGGGTATCTGTCTCACCTCCCTCGGGTGAGTGACGAGAGGCTCGGAGCTCGCCAAGTCAGCGCTCGGATCGAAGAGGTTTCTCCTGAAGTCTGGGTCGAGCAGAGAAAAGGGACTCGACATCCCGGCAGCCGCCGGAAGCCGAGGCGGAGGAAGTCCCCACGGCCCGATTTCTGCCGGATCGTCGTCGATGTCCATGAAATCTTCTGGAGCGGAAATGGGTAATGCGCGGGCACTGGACGCGGGGATTTAAAACGTCAGAATCCGTGCAAAAGCGATAAACAAATTTTTAAAAGGCGTAAACGGTAATCGAGGGGATTTCCGTTTTCGAGGCGAGGCGTAAGCCTAAGAAATTTTTAGGCTCGTAAAACTTAGTCCAACTCTCAAATACTTATTTAACTTATGACTCTATATAAATGGCTAATTTAAAAGTTGGAGATTCCATCATCGTCGCGATCATGTTCTTCGTGATCCGGGGGTATTATCATCACACTCTGCCTCAAAAACGGGATTTTAAACATTGAGCGAGAATCGGACTTCATTCACAAAATTTAAATAATGGCATTAAAGAATACTTACTTTCTCACCGCACCTCCGTCTCCTTCGGCAAAATGTGCATTCACGGCTTCATTGAGATCTCCGCCGTGCTCCTGAGTTTCAGAAAAACGAAAAAATAAATCCACTTTATTTTTACGAAATTGACACTCAGTACATTAAAGAAAAAAGATTTAATAATCTCCCAGCTTTTACTTAATCTCGTGCAAATACACCAGATTTCAGTCAAATATTACAAACATATCACCAGAAAAAGAAAATTAGATAGCTTATCATCTACATAATTTCTCTGAGTGTGCTAGAAATTATATGCGAAGAAATTTAGCACCACGGTGGCTATAAAACTACAATTGTGTCGTTATATCCCTTCTTCTATTTGTTCTCCATTGAAATTATTATTCTTTTTATTGAACTTTAACATACACTTCTTCAGACTGTAATACAACGATTCAAGATATATATGTTCATTGACAAGCAAAAGCTAATACCTAGAAAAACTAACTAGCAAAGCTTAAGATTCAATCTTTTGGTAACAAAAATCAACATCCAATACTGACACATCTCCAATCAACGAACACCTATGAAAAATTCCCAAACTCAGAACCCATCGTCACTGCCGAAGAAACCCTAATTCGGGACTAAACAATACTAACCTAATCGCAATTCACAGGCGAGCTAATTTAGGATAACGAAAATTCGATCAGACACTTAGAATCAGAATAACCATCACAATCCATCGATGAACCAACGGAAAAGAAAAAGAAAAAAACTCGGGAAACGAAAAGCAAAGTGAAGAAAACAAAAAAAAAATCAAAATACCTCGAGCTTTTGCTCTGCGATTTCCTCAGACGCTCCGGTGATGCTCATGAAGGTCTCAATCGCTTCCTGATTGTGTCTCGCCATTGAAACCCTCGTTGAATCAGAGCTCCACCGATTCTGTAAGAAAACAAAATATCTCGGACTCAGTTGGTTCTGAGATTTTCTCTGGAGTTCCAAAAAAATTTAATTTTTTAACCGAAAAATAAATAATAAAATCGGTGACTTTGTAGATAGAAAAAGAATAAAGGATGGGCTTGGCTTTGTGTATGCTTTTTTTTATTTATTTATTTATATTACCTGGAAACTGGCTGTGTTTAATTTGAGGGTAAAACAGTGAAAGTGCTCCTATTTTCTCCAATCTTCCATCCAAGCACGCTTCTTTCTTGGCTTTGGAAGGTATCAAGACTGGCTTTTTATGTCCAAAACTTGTTCCATAAGTAAAAGTGGTAATATACATAAAATCAATTAATTATTTTATAAGAAAGAAATGATAAATAATTTTGAAATCTGCCCTACCTACCCAAATTGCTAGATTATATATTGAGAAAGTCTAGTACGAGTATAATCGTTTCTCAATTTCTGTAAGTTTGTTAACGTTTTTTTTTAATATTTTATTTTTTATTCTTCATGTTGTATAATTTATAACCTAATTATTTAATTATTTTAGCAAAATTTGTAAAGCATAAGCCTTTAATTTTAAAATTGTTTTCTAGAGAAATGTCATCGCTCATTACCATAATGGAGCGGTTGTCGAAGAAAAATGTTGCAAAACTCCACAAATTTTTGAAGTCATGAAACTAAAAAAACAGTTTTTTGTGTTGGATATAAAAATAAAAAGATTGAATCGAATCGTGACCGAGATGGATTGTCTCTAAGTCGTCTAGACTCTAGGGTGTGTGTAGCAATGCTCAAATGTGTTCGTCTTTTGGTTTATGTATTAATGACTATAAAGCTCTTATGTCAGAGTTTGAAGGGGTTATAACTAAGTTGTCCATCGTGTTATTCTTCTCGTTGTATACTCGAAGAACCATTGTTTGAATGGGGATTTGTTTGAACATTTTTGCATATGTCACTAATAATAAAACTTGTTTCTTATTCGAAACAAAAATCTCACCTAACTTTGTCTTCCCTTTAACTTCAAATATAATATCCTTTCACTCTCAACTCCATTTTAACACTCAAATTTTTTTTTTTCCTAACACTTATATCAATCTCTTATTATCTCCTTTTCATTTCCAAAGCCCAATAATCACTTCAAAAACATTTTTTGTACTAAAAATTGATTTTTTTCCTTCATATATTTTACGCATGTTTGATTGAAAAAACGCATTAATTTTCATCGGAATCCATGGTAATATATATATATATATATATATATATATATATATATATATATATATATATATATATATTAGTCCGATATCTTGAAACTCAAATCATTTCATAGTGTTATTTAAGATGCAAAAATAGATATCCAATAACACAATAAAAAAAAATCGTTGTCTTTTAAAATAATAATAATAATAATAAATGTGTTTTATTGGATTTTTGGGGAAGTGAAAGAGACAAAGGGAAATAGATAAAATAGATAGAATGTAAAAAAAAAAAATAGAGTCGAAATGAGAAAAAAAATTATTTATTTGGAATTAAAAGCATTTTAGTTTAAATTTGTGTCAAAAATATATTTAGCTAGTGTATATCAATTAATCTACTCTAAAAAAAGTTCTCTAAATAAATAAATACGGTGAGTAAAAGAAGAAGAAAAATTATTGGACTATTGTTAATAATACATATTGAGTTTTATCCTTGTTTTCATGTATTCATTTGTTAATTTTTATTTTTTGCACGATATTAATATGATTCGTTGTAAGCATGTGATAGAATGATTAAGTTGATTCTTGCTCCACCTTTTTTTTTTCTCTTCCTATTTTTGTCGATTGTTATAAATTAATACAAGGAATGATTTTGATAGTGACACGTAGCAGAAAGTGTTAATTGGTTGGAGCCACATGGCTACAACCTTCGTTTGTTTGTACCTTTGATTTAATGTCATAGTGTTTCATGCCAATATGTGTGAATTTGTTGTAACAATTATTTTATTCGACATGGCTAAAGTTGACTAATATGATGAATATGTGTTATTAACCTTCGAGCACTATGTGATCCTTTGATTGAGCGACTATCGGGTCGAACTTGGAAAAATTGATAGATAATTGGGCCAAGTTCTTAGATGAGCCCACTTTCTTGGACTCATGGGCTTGATCCACAGTTGGTCTAAATTTTTTTAGACTCGATTTCTTTTGTAATTTTATGTGTAAATGTAGTTAAGCAGTCAATTTAAAGTTATGAATTTGCAAAATAGCCAAAGTTTGTCATAATTTAATGAAATAGTCAAAATGTGCAGTAATATGGTTTCAAATTTTTTTTACCCCAAGATATTTTTTTAAGTGATAAATTGTTTATATTAATCGAAAAAAAATTTAATCAATAAATTGGTTTTTGAAAACATAAATTTATCTAATTTTGAAAACGTAAATTTATCTAAATTTGTTGAAAAGTTGAAATTTGTCTATTTTTCTAATCAATAAGTTAAAATAAAAAATAAAAAAAATAAGGCTAGTATAATATCAGCTCGAACGATTTTTTCTCTCTCCAAAGTTTAAAACCTAGTTGCTTTCTTGCCGCCGCTCCCCTGGGAACCGGACGTCGATAGTACGACTCCGACCCGGGGGAAGGCGAAGGTCGCGTTTCTTCGCGAATGGTGGCTTCTCCGGCATCGATCTTCTCTTGACCTCGCACGACTTGCAAGGCGGTGACCGAGAGGCATTTTCAGATCTGAAATCTCAGATCTGATTTTGGGTCCGTAGTGGAGGTTGGCTCTGTCTTCTTCTTCGACCGGGACTGGTGCAGCGCTTCCGCCGGAGGTTCTTGCAGCAGCTGTGTTCTTCATCGTGCTCCACCGGAGAAGGCAGAAGCGGTCCATCGAGGGTCCATGGCTCAGTTCGACGCCGGCCTCGTCGTCTCGGTGGTTCGGTTCCTCCTCGGCGAGGGTGCCTTCGTCGCGGTCCTTGTGGGGTGGGATGTCTTGGAGAGCTTTTTCTTTTTCTTTGAGCATGACGAAGATAATATTTTGTGTTTTGATTTCTTAGTTTTAGTTCATGCTGGTACTGTAGTGAATCTTTATTTTTATTGTTGTGCTTTGGTTTTTTTGACTTGTTTTGGAGCCGGATTAGCCGTAGTCTCCTTATCCGTAGTGGATTTTCTGTTAGGTCTTGATCTATGCAGGTGGAAGAGTCATCTTCTTCGTGGTCATCGGACCGAGGTTGGTTGGATTTTTCCACCGCCAATCTTTGGGTTTTTGAACGAGCCTCTTGTGTGCTCTATTAGTGCTTGTAATTCTTCTCGTTGTCGGAAGTATGCACATAACGTACTTTTACCGGATCTTAGTGTTAGATTCACTTCGACTTAGATCTTGGTGTTCCTTGTACTAAGGTGATATTCTCATGTATTAATGAGTTTTTACCAAATTTTAATGGAAAATCCGTTTATTAAAAAAAAAAAATTTATAATCAATAAGTTTCAGTACAATTTTTCCTTATATATATTATATAACTTGAAAGACTTATTACCCCTAAAGATTTAGTTTGTTTATCAAAGTTTAAAAGATTTCCTATATTTAATCATACACTCTATTGAAAAAAATAGTTATAAAAAAACAATTTTTTTTTTTAATTACAATCCTGCAAGACTTTTTATAGTATACTAAAGTCTAAAACATACAACATTTTTGTGTTTTTTTTTTCCTCACTGCAAATTTAATTCTCGTGTGGACCTCTGTAAATTCCAACAGTTTTCCATTCCTCTATCGCCATCCAAAGTAAAATGGCAAAGAAGAAGAAGAACGAAGAAGAGCACGAAGAGAAAGGAAGATTCTGGAGATGGTTATTGGCGTCGATCGCTCTCAGACTGGTTCTGATCTTCTTCCCCAACAATCTCAACCTCTCTTCTCGCCCCGAACTCTCCACACCTCTCACCAGTCTTCGACGCCGTACTCTCTCTCTCTCTCTCTCTCTCTCTCTCAAGCTCAACGCTTTCGTAGCTAGGTCACGGATTTTCCTTTACTAAATTATCTCGCATTTTCGTTTTCTGGTTGAATTGAAGTGGCCGAGGGATATTGGTTGAAGCAATCGTCACTTTCTCCTTATGCAGGTACTTCACTGCAATTTTCGCTGATTATGGTTACTAAGCTCTTGATTTAGTTTGGGATCTGATAAATTTCTTCTGAAATTGTCTTTTGTTTTGGCAGGATCTATGTACCACGGCTCTCCTTTGTTGCTCTCTCTTCTTGGACCACTCACAGTGAAAAGGTGATAAAAATTAGCTCATTTTAGCAATCCTTGTGCTATTTTTGCGGCTAAATTTACATTTAATTGTGTCATAGATGTGAAAAATATAAAAGTTACATAAAATTGCTGTCAAAGCTGGATTGTAGAAATCTGTAAATGATTGATATTTACTTTTGTTGTAGAGTTGAAGGACTGCCCAATCATATATTATGCAGGTGAGTTTCTTATTCATCTCTCTTTTTTTTTAAGAACTTTATTTTTTTTTTTAGTTTGGAAGTTGATACCGACACAAGTCCGGATACAGTTTGGTATTCGTTTTCGCAGATGTTTTGAACGCGTTTCTTATTCGTAATATCGGGAAGACTCTTCAGGTTTCGTACAACCAGCGCTTGAAGTCATTAGGGCTCGATTCTCTGTCGAAAAACTCGGGTAAATTACGAGGATTTCATGATTTGAAAAAAAAAAGCTTTGGTTTTTCATTTAACTATCAATGTCCAAAAATGAGTGTGTTAAATTAAGCTAAGACCAAGGAAGTTAAACAACAATTTTAGCTATACAACTTTTAGTGATGTGTTATCTATCAATACATTGGTTCAGATGTATTTCCTTCTCGGGATATTGCAGCGCTGGTCTATTTGTGGAATCCTTTTGCAATAGCTGCGTGTGTCGGGTCTTCGACTTCTCCGATTGAGAATTTGGCTGTCATATTGTCTCTCTACGGGGCTTGTATACGTAAGAAGTCTAATACTTGTGTGTTTTTTTTTTTCCGTTCTTGTAAGTGTTTTTTTTTTTTTTTTCCTTTTCTTATATAAAGTTCTAATATTGCTCGGGAATTCTGATGAACCTCAGGTAAAGCTCCTCTGGCGGCTTTTGGATGGGTCGTGGCAACACATCTCTCCCTTTACCCCGCGATTTTACTTATTCCAGTATGTTTCCCTTTTTTTTCTGCCACTTTAAAGTTTAATTTTTTTTCCAGTGTTGCGACGATAAGTAAGTCTTGGTCAACCCTAGGTGATTCTTTTATTGGGATATGGTCCGGAAACTCCTCCGAGAAAATTGTTTCTGCATCCGAGATATGGAAAAGTTGAAGAAAAGCCTTCTTCGAGTGATCAAAGCCATCGAGCAATTGTTTTCTCTTGGAAACCGGTTTTGAAGTTTCTGGTGTGGTCTAACTTCTGGTCGGTCTACGTGTTGGTTCTGTGTGGTCTGTGTGTTAATCAGTATGATGGTCTTCGTGAGATGTTCAAGAGGTATAAATGGTGTTCATAAATAGTGCTCTAGCAAAATAGCCAATCTAAACTATTGATTTTGCAAAGTAGCGAAAGTTTGTCTAAATTTAATGAAATGGCATAAAATTACAAAAAAAAAAAAAAAGTGCAAGTACAAGGTGTCGATACTTACTTTTTGAGTGGTAAATTGCTTATAAGCAGGGGTCGTATTTTTATATTGACAGCGTAAAAATATTAATATGGACACCGTAACTTTGGCTATTTTGATAATCATTTGGTTTCAAATGGCTATTTTGTATAATTTTTTCCTATATTCTTATGTCGAATTGACAATGCTCGTTTAGTTTTTAATTCATATATCTGTATATCTTTTTTCTTTTCTTTTCTTTTTTTTATTTATTTATTTTTTTTATACAGAACTTATGGGTTTATCCTGACCGTCCCAGATTTATCCCCAAATATAGGTGTACTATGGTGAGCCTTGAATTTGGTTTTCTTTTTTGAATTTCTTATATAAATTTAAGTGCTAATGCAATCACTATCGTCTGACCTAACGCAGGTACTTCTTCGCAGAAGTTTTCGATTTTTTCAGAAATTTCTTTCTGATTGTTTTCCACACAAACATTTTGTTTATGATATTGCCGTTGGCCATTCGGCTGAACCACCGTCCCTGTTTTCTGGCCTTTGTGTTCATCATGATCTCTTCAATCCTCAAGTCCTATCCTTCGGTGAGTCCTTTTCTTCTTCCTAAAGATTCCCCATTGATGTGTGTGCACGGAAATACGAGATCTCGAAATCTGAATCGTCATTTTTTTAATCAATTTTGATCAGGTTGGAGACTCGGCTCTGTACCTTGGCTTGCTGGGACTGTTTGTTAATGAACTAGCCGGTAAGTTTATTGGTTCATACTAATCTTTTACTCAATAGTTTTTTTTTTGGTATTTGAAACTTCTGCATTTGTGATGATCAAACAGAAATGAAGTTCTCGTTTTTCCTATTTTGCGTTTATTTCGGGGTTTCTCTCCTCAGCCCGGTGATGCACAACCTGTGGATATGGAGGGTAAGCAAAACAATCTCTCAAACTGCTAAGAGTGGTCTAATGAATAGTTTCATGAATCTTGGACTCTCCTAATCTTGATGTTTCAGGGCACTGGAAATGCGAATTTCTACTTCGCAACCGCCATAGCCTATGCTTGCTTGCAGGTATTTTCCTTTTAGGGCTAAATTCCATTTTCTATTTATTTGTTTATTTGAATACGCAAATTCGGTTTTCGTTGAACTTTTGGACCAAACCGAAGATTTCGGTTCTTAAAAGGCTGCAGAACCGATAACCCAACTGGACTGTTAAGAACTAAACCGGCAATTCATTTCGGTTCTGGTTCGGTTCAAACCACAAATTCTATATATAATACATATCACGGCAAATATATACAAATGTTATTAGTCCTATAAACTACACACAACTGGTTTGGGCCTCCTGTAGGTTTAGGGTTTTAAAATAAGTATTTTTGTAAATATTTGTATACAAAACATTATATATATATTATCAATAACCGGTTCAGTCCAATTCAAACAAAAAATAACCAGAGCCAAAAACGGAACCAGTAGTTCCTGTTTGATACGGTTCGATTCGACTTGGGTCTACTTGATTTATCGGGTTTATTTTTCTTCATACCTAGTACTAGGATACCTCGCGACAAAATATACAAATGTTAAACTATACACAACTGGTTTGGGTCTCTTGAAATTTTGGGGTTTAGAATTAGTAACTTCTTAAATATATATAGATATAAAATAAATTATAAGTAGGATAAATAATATTAATAGCCAGTTCAATCCGATTCAAACAGAAATTGAAATAATCAGAACCAGAACCGAAACAGTAGTTCCTGTTTGATACAGTTCAATTTTACTTGGGTCTTCTTGATTCGTCGTTTTTTTTCTTTCAGACCTAGTACTTTTAAGACACAGTAGAGAATTAGGAAGCAAGTTTCAGAGCAAACCAAACAATTGTCTTAAAACCTTTTTAGCTGCATCGGAAATATAGAGACTGAGAATGTTGTGTTAATTCTCTGCAGATCATTCTGGTGGTTGAGAGTGTAAGTTCAATGCTGAATCACGACAGGAAGCTAACAAATCTCTCGCTCGCAAAGCAACAAGATATCAAGACCTGAATCTCGACCGATTCGTAAAACCCTATAAAAAAAAGAAGAAGAATTGTCGTGCTCGATCGCTCTTTCGAGTTCCATTAACACGCCCACAAGTCGCAGAGGACCTCAACGCCTTTGAGAGCCCCCCCAAGAGTTCGATTCGAAAGACCCGTTGCAACCCAAATCGATCAAAAGGCTAAACACAATTTCAACTGATTTAGAGGATCACAATGATTAGACTACAGTTCTGGGGGGGTTTTATTTTCTGATGCAATTGAGTGTAGAGAAAGTGTCAATTTATTTGGCTGATTTCATAGTTTGGTAAAAATTCCTGGTTTGGAGTCTCTACAAAAATGGAATGGCAACAAGTTTTATTTTATTGACTTACAGATGAGTAGAAAAAAAAAATCACCTGTATCTGCCAAATTTTTAAGCTCAAAAGTTATTTGATTTTTTATATTTAATTAAAAATTCCCTCTCTCTCCATCCAAATTTCAAGAAGTAAGACATAAGGGCCCACATGCCCCAACCAATCACGTATTTTGAGTTCCATTAATTCGTTGACCATTCTTCAACTCTTATTGCCATACATAGTAAAAGCTTCACTTACATCATTGGTGACGTCACTCATTGAATCCATGCACTAAAATGTCCCTCATTTCATCTCACCATTTTTACGTATAGAGTGATTAAAAGAGAATATGATCATACACAAAATATTTGTACTTTCCCTATCCATCTTTAGTTATGTTGAGTTAGTAGTAGTAGGTAAAATGTTTGCCTACCTACTTCCTTGATATTAAAAATAAAAATAAAGATAGAAAGAGGAAAGATAATTAAGATTAAAGCATAATACATGGCTTTAAGTTTAGGGTCATGTGGCCTTTGACATAATTGAATGAAGAAGTTGCCGAAGTGCATGAACTTGGATGATATTTGATTGTTCCCCAAGGAATATATACACACACATACATACACATGTATATTTAATGCCACTGGATTGTTCAAGTTCCCTAGGTCTTGACGAACAGTTTCCAGCTTAATTAGCTGTATTGTTTTAATTTATTTTCTTTCTATTTTTAATCTTTATTATGGCTCTACAAAGATATCAACACTCCACATTTTGAATTATGTTATACGTATATCTATTGGCATTAGAGCAGTTCTACAACACTCCTATTTGCTATGAGAGTTGTCATGGACGATGGTTAAAAAAAAAACATTTGTTGAATATCTACACGTGTGGTCACAGTCACACTATTTACATTATACCTTATTAATGAATGTAATAATATAGCGAAAAATGCTGGGGTGGTAAAAGAAACTTTCACGTTTGAAACAAGATAACAAACAAGATAACGATAACTAAACATTGACACAATAACTCACATTCTAAACAAACAAAAAAATATTTTAAATGTCTCATATGAAGTTTGTCGAATTAGATTCGTATACATTGATTATTATAATTTATTATTATTATTACCATTATTTTGGGGCAAATTATACTCTTTGAGATCCCGGCGGGATGATTTTGTTTAACTATTCTTATTTAAAATATTTTTAATAATGATAGTTATATCTAACATTCGACACTTTGATTCTCATATTATAATGAAAAAGCACACACATTAGAATGTATATGTGATAGTATAATTAAAGAGGATATTTAATTTTTCATTGTTAGAAAATTTATGATATATTTGTATTATCTAAAATAATGTGCTGTGCGTGTTATATTCTTTTTTCTTTATTTTAGATAAGTTCCCCTAACACGTTGTTAAAGAATTTTTTATATAGAAACTGAATAATCGTATCTTTAGCTAAATAGAGTAGTTTAAGTATATACGAGAAAAATATATATTAAATACTTAGTCGTACGTAGAAGTCAATGCAAAAGAGTTACTTCAGGTAAATTTACGTATATAAACCCTTTTATTAAACAAAAGTTTATAATTCTGTAACAATGCCAATGTTACCATTCATTAACATAGAGTATATGTTAGCAAACACGTGAATTGTAATGTTAAATATTTTATATGTTATCTCGGAGAAGTAAATGAAAGCAAACAAAAAGATGATATGCTACTATTGTATTTTATTACTAGGCCATTATATATAAGACCTTAGATGAGCATGAATATCCACAAAGGTTCCATATATATAGTACATACAAATATATATATACAATACACATATAGCTAACGTCTAGTTTCAACCACCCATTCACATAATTATATACTCGTGAGTCATGACCTACGTTTACATATGTGTATGTTACTTCAATGCTATAATTATCTCGTTAATTATTTTAGAAGAAAGTTAATGTATTTTCAGTGTGAATAGTTTAGAATTAGCACACGAGTGATATTTTGATCTTTATATTACTTTTTTTGAATCCCTCCATTTGTTTTTTATTATTTTATTTTTAATAAAATTGTCCTCGAATGATTGATTTGTAATGTTTTAGACATTTTCTTATAAATATTAAAACCTATAATGAAACCGATCACATAAGAAACTTAAATTTTATATCCTAATTTAAGTAACTTATAACTTTCATTAAAGAAATTAGCTTAATTATATTATAACCCTAAATAAAAAAATATACAATTTTAAATTATAAATAACTTAGGTATATCCTAACTATAGGTTTTTATTTTGACGATACTTCCAAAATTTTAAATACTTGTTTATATATGTACATATTTTAAAGCTATTTAGATGTTGAATTTCAAGGATGCATATATATATATATATATATATATATATATATATATATATATATATATCTCCAAGGAATCTTGGATATTTGTAAATAGCTTTAAACATCCTTGGATACAGTTAACTCAACCAATTTGGATTCATATATAACAATCAAACGCGTAAACTAAATATCTACAAATATAATAAAGATGCTTTTTTTTATTTATGATTGATGAACAGTGAACTCTTCTAATCAAAACATTCCCTTTCTCCATAAACTTTCCCAAAGATCGACACAATGATATTAGAATCAAGCAAAAATAGAAAGGAAAAAAAAAAACATAATGATATTAGACATGGCCTAGTTGATCAGATTGTGACTGTATATACCTTAAAACTAATTTGTGAATCAAATTTTGTCAAACTAGTTTCTGGTATCATAAACGACGTCATACATCACCATACAGACGTGCATATAGAATTAATAGTGTTTTTTTTTTTTTTTTTTTTTTTTTTTTTATACATCTATAATGTTCTAACAAATAAAGAACTCTCATAACCATAGCAATCTAACTTGTTATACCATTCATATTCTGATTATTTTAGGTGATTACAAAAGTAGTTATATTTCGCTTCGTGATCCCTAATTATTTTTTAGGATAAAAAATAATATGTACATTTATATACATATAGCAATGCATGCTTTGCTGTGGAGGAAATTAAATTCTGCAGTGAAAAAAAAATGCATATGTACTTATAGAATTAGGGGAGAAATAGCTCGGACTGATTAATGACTATAAAGGTATCAGATTGTTGTAATTTAAGTAACTGATTCTCTACATTTAGTATGGGAATATTGCGACTTTTTGAGATTTTTATATGTATATATATCCTTGATATGCATATTCCATTTAGTTAATGTAAATGACCTTTTTCGATCAAAAAATAAAATTGTAAATAACCTTTTCTTGTCAATAAGTAGTAATTTAAAGCGAAGTATGCTAAATATATGTGTTATGTATACTTCGCTTTAAATTACTACTTATTGAGTTATTGACAAGAAAAGGTCATATAAATATACACATATATTTAGCATACTTCGTTTTAAATTACTAAAAAGGTCATTTACATTAACTAAATGGAATATGCATATCAAGGATATATATATATATATATATATATATATATATATATATATATACATATAAAAATCTTAAAAAGTCGCAATAGTCCCATACTAAATGTAGAGAGTGATATATATATATATATATATATATATATATATATATATATAAATCTTAAAAAGTCGCAATATTCCCATACTAAATGTAGAGAGTGATATATATATATACACACACACACACATATAGCTAGCTAGTGCCAACTCCATTTAACTGGATAACACATATAAAAATAAAATTAAAAAAACATTAGAACAAAAACAGATGATAAATTTAGCCTTTTAAATGCGTGTGTAATTAAATTATACACAAATATACTAAGCCGGCTAACTTGAAAGTGTTGTATAGATATACGTTAGTGCAAGTATACTATAGTTTATATTTTTAAATGGCTATTGCCAGGCAAGATATTGATAGTGAAATAAGATTCAGGTGTTTGTTTATGATCATCAGTAAACAAATGATTTTTCTAAGGATGACAAGGCCAAAATAGTAGCTTTAATTGTTCATAACACGATTCATAATTAAATAGAAGCTAAAAAAAACAGTGAATGTGTTAACGCCGTTTTCGGGTTAAACACTTAGAATCACACGTGGTTCGATCTAGGGCCGGACCCTATGATCGCACATGGATCGAGAGATGGTGAAGTTGATCGCTTCTTGAATTGTTTCGTCTGAAGTGGTTTTCGGGTTCGCTTTATTCTCCGAGATCTTCGTGTTCTTCGGGTTTGTTGTTTTCTTTGGGCCTTTCGAGTCCTTCGGTTACTTCGGGTTAATCGAGACTCTCAACTAAGAAATGGAAAACGTAAGCTTAAAGAGACGCGGAGGGTTTCCCCTCGACGCGCGCTCCGACGCTCAACATTAGTCCAATCGTGGTGCCGAGGTGGGTGATATCAAGTTCGTCTCTAAGGATTTTAGAGAGAGAAAACGAGTTGTGATTTGGGCAGCTTTTTACCAAGTTTTTTATTCCTTACCTTATGTCTTGTGAAGGTGGGGTATTTATAGGTGAGCTTTGAGGTTGTGGCCAAGATGGAGAATCATTGAAGACCCTTGAGAATGGCCTAGAATCTGAGCATTGACTTCGTCCAAAAACATGACATCGAGCATCGTCATGAGACTATCGGCATTGAGTCTTG
Source organism: Urtica dioica subsp. dioica (assembly GCF_054948205.1). Classification (NCBI taxonomy): domain Eukaryota; kingdom Viridiplantae; phylum Streptophyta; class Magnoliopsida; order Rosales; family Urticaceae; genus Urtica; species Urtica dioica. Next base: position 54,631,183 of record NC_142757.1, on the reverse strand, counting down.
CCGATAGTCTTTGAGATGATCGATGGTTTGTACGCCAAGGTTTCGCACGCCGATAGTCTGATTGGCTCGTGTTCGCCGAAGGCCATGATCGCCGATAGTTTCACACCGATAGTCTCGGTCATGAAACTCGCCGATAGTTTTATGACGATGGTCTCGACCATGAAGTTCGCTGATGGTCTAGCGCCGATGGTTTTATGCCGATAGTCTTGGTCATGTAGGTTCGCCGATTGTCTTGTCACTTGGAGGCTCGCCGAAGGTTTTCATGGACGATGGTTTGGCTTGCATCTTGTCAATAAATTTATTGACAAGTCGTCGGTTCGAGAATTTTTACTTCATAAATCGCCTCGCACGATATTATTTATGAATTTTCCTCAACGGTATTCTTGATGACTTGACTTTAGGATTTTAGCTCGTTGAAGTATCTTGAGTTGTTGGTCTAAGAGCTGTTACGTAATTCACTTCGAGGTTTTTCATAGAGCTTTTTTGTCTAAGGATTATCCCCTAGTTGACGTTGCGGGACTTTTCTTGAGATGTCGTCTCAGAGCTATTCACGGTTCAACGTCGTTCATGGGATTTGGCGAGGCATCGACTTTAGTCCAATCTCGACACATCAAGTTAATGGGCTTCGTTATTGGAGGGATGGCCCAATACTTCGTGCGCCTATTTTTTCGGTGGTCCGCTAATTTGACATCTCGAAAAATAACGGAATAACAGAATGCAAAAGACATATTTGACCTCAAACTAGATCATTAGACCTATCAACGAAATCAAATAATAACGCAAGAGAAAAAACAGTATATAAATATTTATTCATTTTTTTGATTAATCGTTTATTTGCTTTCTTAAAATGGCTAATGATGTCTTTGAACGTGTTGAAATTTTTTTGGCGCGATAGGTCAAACTACGCAAGATTATCGATCCGCTATGGATTTTTTTGGAAATTTTTTGGCGTGGTAGGTCATTCGTGATTAATTTATTTCTACCAAAGACATTGCTCTTCAAACAAAGGTGTATTTATACAAACTCGTTTAACAATTCGCGTGTTATCAACTTTGCGGAGTGTTGATTATATTTGTTTGTTGTCTAATACTAAACTAGTTTAACATATTATGTGACATTTTAACCGGTTATATAATTTCAATTTTTTTATTTGAAGTTTAATAATTAAGAATTAATGGTTTTTTCTCAAATTAATATATATAACTTATGCTATAACAAGCTATGAAAGAAATTAATCCAAACGTTGTCCTATGCAAAGTATATAATTAATTAGACGTAATTATCTGCATACATTTTCGTGAGAAAAATAAAATAATAGAGCTATCAATTATTATACCATATAGAAATTTCTACAAATACATCCATCACTTATAACTTAATTAATGGTTATATCAATATTAAGACAAAATTTGGACATTGATTAGTCTTGTTCTAATACAATACACAATTAATTTTATTTGAGTTAAAGTATTGATAAGCGACTCCAAGAGACCAACTTAGGTGACATTTTGTATTGGTGATTGTGTTCCTCATCAATGTTAAAAAAAATATAATATCAAAGTTTAAAGGTTGTTCTTTATGATTTGTCTTTAAAAATTCAAATGTCTAAATGATTGTATATCATATATGATACATGAAAATCAAATAAGGTAAGAGAACTCTTCACGCTCAGAAAGGTCTGGAAGTAGCATTTTTCATTATGGAAAAGGCCAAGTTCTACTCTACACTCTACAGGAAGTGATGGTAAGGGTAAGAGATGATTTATTAGTCCTTAATTCGACTAATTATACGGACCATTGCTTTTGCTTTTGCACGTCACAGACAAGGAGAACAACTTTCTCCTTAATTCTCTCATTTTTTGACTAACTTGTGAACAAACTATTTAATTCCATCACCGACATTATCTCTGTTTTCTTATTTTTTGTGCTTTAAAAATTATTATAATAGTACTATTTTATTATTATTAATGTTGCCATTATAATACTTTTGTAACTTAGTAATAACACTATTACATTTGGTCTCCTTCCTAAAACACTTTGAGATGAAACCCTAGCAAAATCCGGTAATCCGGTACAGTTGATACTCGATGTCTTGATGCAAACTTTCTCCAACATCTCGATCACTTCATCTTTCACGTCGTCTCGAACTTCAAATTTGAATTTAGAGGACACATGAAATATAAATAGAAAAATATACGAAGAAAGCACCAAGGACAAACTAGTAATTTAAAAATAAAATACGGGTTCCCTCAGTCTCCAAAAATAAAAATAGTGGTCATAGTTGTTTTGACTCTAAACGTTGAGTTGTATTGAGAGTGAACCACTATGTTAATATGTGTGTCATTTATATTCTTTATTTCAAGAATGATTTTCGATTAGGTCGAATTAGGGGCTCTAATTCCAATAATAAGGACAAGTAGATGAATAGAGCAAGAAAAGTGTGATTTCCTTTTACCATTGAGGTTGATCATCTTAACAATTCCCTATGTACGAACTTGAGGATGACTTGGTAAACCCCAATATAATCATTTTTTTTTGTTCGGACACGATTTTCATAACTTGCAAATCTTGAGCGTTGAGAGATGAGGAAACCTCGTTTTATATTATGGGAGTCAAAATTGGAATTGAACTTGATTTCTATTACCATGATTTGTTTTAGTGTGATGATCCATGCATAGTACTAGACTAATGGGTATTAGCGGCCCTCAAAAAACGTCTTGAAAATTGTTCACAAAGGCACTGCTATTTTGGGTTCCTCTAAAAGTATCTCACGGCACTTCATAAAAGCTCCACGAAATGTTGGTGTCAAATGGGATTCAGGTAAAATGGAAGGATTTTTAGTGCCGCTCTACCAGCGGGAGCCCTTACAAAATAATTTTTTTTTCTTATATATGAGATTCAAATATAAAAATGGAAATAAATCCACATTGATCAATATTTGGCGGTGAAGAAAATAGATTTTGATATGAATTATTAAAATATAAACAAAAGAGTAATATAAAAAGAAAAATTCATCAACGGTAAAATGAATGAAAAATCATTATGCATGGGAATCCGGGTATCGATTAGTCTCTCGTCGCTTTTTCGCGGATGATACCTTGATCATTTTTCATATTAATTTCAAGGGGGGAGGAAGGTTTTACGTTGTTTTGATACCTATGCACTTGCTTCCATCCTACTCACCATATACGACAAATCCAAGATTTGCTTCGGAAAGATTACGAAGGACCTTAGAGCTAGCATGGCACAAGCTCTCAGGGTCAAAGTGACCAAAGGCCACAAAAAATCACCATGGCCTTCCTTTGGACATAGGTAGAAGTAAGGCGAAGATCTTTAGCTATATCTACAAACGGGTGTGGAACAAGATCAATGGGTGGAAAGGAAAGTTATTCTCCATGGTCAGGAAGGAAATCATCATAAAACCCTTTGTGCAAGCCATCCCGAGCTACATCATGCATTGTTTATAAGCTCCCAAGCCATCTCGTTGAAAACCTCAACAAGATTGCGAAAATTTTTGTTTGTGAAGTGAGGATGAGAAAGAGGAAAGCTCGTACGTCGAGGTCGTTGGGAAAATATTTGTGCTCGAAAAAACACTAGGGATTAGGGTTCTGCAATCGAGAGCCAATTGGAGAGTTCTCCGTAAACACTAATTCATTAGCCTTTCGAGTCCTTAAAATAAGTTACTTTCCAGAATCCTTTTTCATAAATGCCTCTAACTCCAACTATGCCTCTAGACTTTAGAGGGGGTTATTTGATGATTGCATTATATACGCACGAATTCCTCGTTCTCGAGCGTGAATCTAGCGAGTTCTCGAGTGTATTTGAAGGTTATTTCTTATTTTTAAAGTGAATTTCAGGCTTTGGGTGCATAATAGAGTATTAGGACATCATTGGAGCCATTTAGAATAAAATCGGAGGTCAAAACAAATCAAAACGACAGCTTTTGAGCAAAGTTACTAAGACCAGTGCTAGTCAATGCGTCAGCGCGGCGCGCTCAACATCACTGTGCCACGTTGCTTCTTCATAGTCGCGTCACGATCCAACCCAGCCATCAGCGCGCCGCGAAATCACTTCTGCGCAGCGTGCTGACCCTCAGGCAACAAGTTTTATTTTCCGATTTTTAGCGTTTTTGAGCCTTTAGATCTAATCCAAAGGCCAATTTTGCTCCGAAAAACACCCATAAACCTATTTAAAGTATTCTTGTAACCTTAAAACACATTTTTTTATTTATTTTTTTTATAGTGTTCGACTAATTTTGTGGAGAGCTTTTGGAGAAAAAAAAAAGTGGATTCTCAACGGAATTGACAATCCGACGAGTTTTTCTTCTCCGAATTCAATCGTTCGTCTTTCTTCTTCCTTTTTATTTCTTTTTTTGCTTTAGATTATTTTTTAACATCGTTTATTTAATATGAATTCATTTTTTGTTTCATTGTTGATTTTATTGCTTTCGATTATAATTTTGTGCTTGTCTTTGATTATAAATTCGTTTAGAAGCTAGATTTTTATGGAATTGTGACATAGCCTGGACCGATGTTAATACTTTGATGATTTCCTAATATTTATCTATAGCTCGTTCTCATTCATGTTTGCTTAATTATTAGCCGCACAAATTGTCATATTCATTGATTAGCTACTTTTGAATTGTTATCTTGGATTGTTTGCTTTTCAAGATAGAGTAAATTATCGTGTTTTTGCTATAATCTTCATTGTTGACCTAGGTTAGTAGGAAACTCTAGGAAATAGTACAATCTTTTGTATTCTTGTTCTTTATGCATGTGATTGTTTTAATATGATTAGAAGCCGAGATGATAATAATCCGTCAATTGCATAGGTTTTCTAGAGCACTCAAGAGAGGATAGTTAATATGTTAGAAATAATGAGATTGGTAATATATGAACAATACAACAATAGATAAATTAGGGATAGTCAACGTAATCAGTTCGTGGTGAATGTCGTGGCCCTGCTTTTTGTCGTTAATTAAACTTGTTAGAATTTTTTACTTGTTTTCTTTTATTTATTTTTAGTTTAATTGTAATAATCGCTCATCATACTTTGGAATCAATTCATTTCAAGTTAATTTAATCGTAAAAATTACTAGTCTCCATGAGATTGATACTCGTACTTCAGTACACTATATTACTTGGGCGATACATGCGCTTGGGTGTGTGATTTTATCGCGACGTTACTTTGGGATCAGGAGATCTTGGAACGAGGATCAAGATGACGACTGGGTATTGTGACCAAGGTGTATGTTGTTGTGACCATTGACTTCCTAGGCTTGAGGAATTTTAAATTCGAGACCTTGGTCCCGACACTAGAGTTTTGGACCTCGCTCTCCTGGGTGGGGAGTGGAATTTGGATATCACGGTCCTAGTTTTGTCAAGAGGATGTCAACATATTCTTAAGATTCTGGACATCTTTACCCTCGCACGGGGAAAATTATATTGGCATCATTCCAAAGATGATATATTTCTAAGGAAGATTTTGGATTGCCTCTGATTCCCAAGCTACATCAGCAATTTTCTCTTTAGGTGTTACGACTCTTTGGTGGGACTATCTTTGACTTCCTTCCGCTGGAAGCTTAGCTAAGAACGGATTCACACGGTGGACAATCTAAAAACTTGTAGCATGAAGCTTGACCCCCGGTGTCCTCATTGTACAATCGGCCATAAGACCTCTTTCCATTCCATCTGAACATGTGTATTAGAATATCCCACATCGATTGGGTACTTGAGCAATGTGCTCCTTATAAGTGTGTGACATCCCTCCACTCTTGAGCTATGTTTTGAGTGTGAGTTAGACCCACACTTCCAATTTGGTATCAGAGTGGGGCCCCATTTCGATCGTGGGACCACCCGTGAATGTTCATTCTCACAAACTTCATGCTCCACTTTTTCATCCTGGGCGTGAGGGGGTGTATTAGAATGTCCCACATCGATTGAGTACTTAAGCAATGTACTCATTATAAGTGTGTGTCATCTCTCCAATGGCTCTCATGGGAGGTTTTGCAAGAATAGGGAATAATGAAATCACTATTTTAGTAAATGATGCAGAGAAGGGTAGTGACATTGATCCACAAGAAGCTCAACAAACTCCCTTGATCTAGTTTTTGAGTATGAGTTATGCTCACACTTCTAATAATGTGTGGATAGGAAGAAAATATGTAAACCAATGAGTGGTAGCACTTGATCAAGAATAGTTTATGAGGTGGTATAACTGAGTTCCTTTCTCGTATTAAGGAAGCTTGTGCACAACTTCGATTCTTTTGTCCTGTATACTAAAATGACAAAAACATACTAAAATACCTCTAAAATTCTAAATCGAGAGTCTTTTATTAGTCTGGACCGAAAATCAGAGTCTCATTAACTGAAAAGAGACTGTTGCGCTGAAAATTGAAATCTTAAATTTTTCATCTCAAAATTATTATTTTACTTTTTTTTTATGTTATTTAAGAAGAATCCCTTAAGAACTACGTTTAAAGTTTGAATCGCGAAGATAATTATATTAAAAGAAAAGAAAAGAAAAAGTACTCAAAATGCATAAAAAATTAATTGCTCCTCGCCGATTATAGTACCCAATAATAATCGTTTTCCCATATAAAAAAGTGCACAAACTTTATATTCATAATACAAATAAGTATAGCAGTCAAAACAGTGCTCACAATTCACAACTGATACGATATAAGGAGGTAGTACTTCAAGGAGCAGACAAAAAAAAAAACCGAAAATAAACAAAGATAAAAAAAAAAACTATATTCCAAATGCAATACATAGTGGATATGATTGAATGATATATAAAAATGAATGAAAAGATGTGGAGTCTTTGCATGTGGGTTCCCATGATCAGATTTATGACACCGTGTACAACTATAAGCAAGACATGTGGGACCTCTTTTAAAGACATGAGAATTTTCTTAAAATAATTTATAATTTAAACTAGTATAGCAAAAGATTAAAAGTGCTTAGCTTACTTTATAATCAAAAGAATTAAAAATCAAGGAAGAATAAACCTAATGTCTAAGGGAACAGAAAACTTGACCTCATTATAATAGCAATACCTTTATAGAGGCTGTATTATATGTCACACAAGAACTATTTTATTCTATTTTTATAATCCCAAAATAGGAGTTGTCTGAGCTGTCATTATTGTGCACCCCTTATAAGAGACCTTTCTCTTCGCCAGTCAAGCAATCTGGACGTGTTTATGTCATTTTCTTGTTATTAATTTTTATTAGTTGAGTTATATGATATATAATAGTAACCTAGTAACATATAGTAAAAAAAAAAAAAAAAACCTAATAAC